>NW_026924759.1:0-241682 GCF_032062105.1 Saccostrea cuccullata
CGTCACAATGCATAGGTAAGCATATTTTTTGCACAAGGCCCTAAACAAACTTGAATCGCTGCCAAGTAATACCTGTGTAGTCAGCATAAAAACGTAGGTCTATCGTATTTTTTGCACAGGGCCCTTACAGATGATGCAACAGGTATAAAAGTCGCTGCCAAAATCGTAGTAGCAGCGTTGTGAATCGTAGTAGCAGCGTATAGTGTATAATGTAAACACAGTGTAAACACCCCGTATAGGACATATAGGGGCTATGTATTAACCCACCTAGCCCCCTAGGGTTAGGGTTAGGGTTGTAGTGAGTTGACCCAGCTATCCCCCACAGACCCCCTAATCTGCACTCAGTTGAACCCCCTATCCTCCCCCAGGGGCTGCACTCAGTTGAACCCCCTATCCCCCCCCAGGAGCTGCACTCGTTGAACCCCCTATCTCACCCCAGCTGCACTCAGTTGAACCCCCTATCCCCCACAGCCCCAAAAGTGCACTCAGTTGAACCCCCCATCTAGGCGGTTTATACTACTCTTCTCTGTAACAGATGTTCTGTGGGTGATATTTCTTTATCAGTGGTTTGGGGGAAAACCTTTCAATCAAATCTATTTATCCGGTATTTTGTTGGTGACAAATCTTTATATGGTGTTCGTTAGTAACCTTTTTGTATTAAGTGTTCTGTGGTTGGTATTTCCTTATCAGGTACCCCCTATATAACCTCTACATATGATCTTGTTTAAAAATCCTTTTATTTTTATTCTATTCATTTTCAAAAATATTGTTTCGTTTAAGTTCTTAATTTAATTTTAGTCAGTTTGAATATTACATGTACTGAGAATTATTCATTATTATCTATATTTAAAAAATATCTTATAGGAGGACGAGATTAATCAGAGGAAGCTGAATGGTATAAAATGGTATAAAATACATAAATTGTATTTCTATTTAATCTTTCAATCTCAGAGATGTAATTTTTAGGATCGATGCTTAATCCCCCTAATTATGAACAAGGCAGAAGACGAAAATAAATATATGGAATGGTTTTAGATATTATTCAGGAAGGGTGAGTTTTTCATTTTCTAAGTATGATTTATAGTTCTAGTCTACAATTCTATACATGTGGGGTTTTCCTATTGTGCTGAAATACTAAAAATATTCTCAGAATAAAAAGTTTTTATTAGAAAAAATACACATATACATAATTATAAATACGGATAAGATTATTTTCACACGATGACTATTATGTATTAATCTATGTATTTGTTCATTTCTATGAAACGCTGCGATATTTCCTGTATTTACAAACGTTTTACATATATTTCTTAAATAAAACTAGAGTATTCGTAAATGACTTTTTAAAATACATACTAATAAATACATATTAATAAAGAAAAAAATAAAGAATTATATAAAGCCAAACACATTTATGACATTCGATAGCATAAAAAACAATTTGCCATATTTATACCTTCATCACCTGAATACAATTTGTATTTCTCTTAGATGATTCGATACGCAAAAGTATGTTCTACTTATGAACGATTTTTAAAACGAGGCAAGTTATTGACAAACAAGTTGCAGAAACAAGAATATCAGCAATTTCGTTTAAACTTGTCATTTCGTAAGTTCTATGGACAACACAATGGCCTTGTCAGCAAATACATTTTATCATAAAGTCAAATGCTAACTCACGTTTTTCATACTTATTGTTAAGCCATTATATATGAATTGAATTGTCGACAGATTTTTCCATTATTTCCCAGTCATCTACAATGATCGTTAAATGACAAATATATCATCTTCAGAAAAATCATATTGATAAAAGAGATGAATTTAATTTGGGAGAATTCATGAGGTACGCGAACTACACTTACGGGCTTCATGGAATATGCAGACGTGAAGCATCATAGTTCGTGTCCTCATTAATTTCTCAACAAGTAAATCCATCTCTTAAATGAACTGTAAATATTAATACAAAGGGAAATAAAGTGTATATAATACATAAACTAATTTACTGTACGGGAACATTTAAACTAAAACAAAGATTGCATCACGTTATAAAACCATCAATACGTACGATATTCAATGATAAATAAAATTATGCTTTGGTTATTCAGTTTGTTGGTCTTAGTTCCAAGTGACGTCATAGACATAGCTATGAGAAGGTGAGCTGTTACTGGATGAACTACGTTTACTTATATCGTCATAGGATACGTAATCATACTTTCGTACTTCTTTTTCCTCTTCTGTGGAAGAAATCTTAATTGCAGGCGGGGAATGGCATTGTTCTTTTGTATTTTCTCTAGCTTCTTTGGCTTTCCTTTGTCTGTTTTTTATTCTGATGTTTTAAAAACATATAAATGATTTTTTTAATTAAGAAACAACATTAACAACATTTATTTATTATGATGTTTGGACATATGACAATTTAAATAACTTGCATTATACTTCAATTTTTTTTTTTTTTTTTTTTTTGGAAAGATAACAAAAAAAAATTAAACGAACTTACTCTCATACATTACTAGTACAATGTATTCACTCTATGGTAAAAATATGCTTATTCCAAGGTCGATATCATATTTTTTAAGTAAATGAAACTAATGTCATTTATGTCTTACATTTTGTAGATTTTAGCGATCGTGTATAAAACTCCACATGCTGTTAGAATGGGAACAGATACCAGAATCACAACATTTTCATTTCCCCCTGAGAATATATCATAAAATTACAAAAGTGGTGAATTAAAAATAAGTTGGTGAGTTTTAAAAGCATCTGGTCTTCTCCTACAATCAATAAATAAACAAAATAGGATTCTTTAGCCGTAGAGCCATGTTGTATATTACAATTTGGATAAAAGCTTCATTACCAATTACTGTACCTTTTCCTTCTTCTTTGGAGGTTGGTTGAAATTTTTGTTTAGCATTCATATTGTTCTGTTCAGGGCGAGATGCTTGGATGGTAACTTCTTGAATTTTCCTTTTCATGTTCGTTACATGCTTATCAATATTTCTATTGCTTTCGTTGAAAAAAAGAGCTGTGGTTTACTCATTTTTTCGTGTGATTTTCTTCAGAAAATTGTTCCGTGGGAGAGTCAAACTTTCCCGAACTGTGGACTTGACATACCTCTTTGTTTCTTTTGTGAGGTAAGAATTATTGAAATTTTGTCGAAAAGCCACTGTTGGGGGTTTTGTTTCTAAAAGAAGAATTTTCTAATGTTATTACCATGGGGTCAGTAAGAAACACATCATATTTCATAAACTGTATTATTCAAAGTTACCTGGTAAGCAGTCTTGGGGCCGACAGTATTCAGATTCGTAATAGTTGCCATTACAAAACTGAGTCATACAATGGCGCCTCCTCCATTTTGTTTTTCCCTCACAGGGATAAGAACACGGCGTCCAGTCACTCCAAAAAGACCAACCACCTGCAAAATATTATCAATATTCACGATCATCCTCGTACAAGTATTGTATTCCACTCAGTGGCTACATGAATATTTAAAATGTTCACGACCTTCGTTGTACAAATATTATCAATGTAGCGGACAGTATTGGGATCTTCACTGTCTCGCTAGTAAACTAGCTTGTCTAGTGATGCAGTAGAGCCTCTCTGTCAGATAAGTTCAGCAAACGGCGAACCTGTTTCTCCCTTGGATAGGTGACCGCTTCCACATTACAAAATTGGTGTCAGCGTAGTGACTCTGGTGCCTAGTGTCCTGCTTCAGGAAGTCTAAGAGGTTGGACTTAGTGTCCATATACAGCCTTTGTGTCTGTGGACAGCAGGGGGTTGCCGTAACTGAAGGTTCCGATCTGCTTCAGGAAGCTCCAAGGCTGGGACTTTGTGTCCAGGTACGGACTTCGTGTCCGGGAACGGCATTGGTTGCCGTAGCTTCATGAAGAGTTCAAGACACTCAAAGAGAACTAATGCTTAGCTTTGAGTCGAAGCTTCCCTGAGCAGTGAGAAGTAGAGCCGACAGTATAAAGGGAAATTCACTGCATCGCCAGAGAAGAAGCTTTCCTAGTGATGTAGTAGAGTCTCCCTCTATTCCAGGCAAGTTAAGCAAAGAATAGCCTGTTTCTCCCTTGGAAGGGCGACCGCTTCACGTTACATCAATACTCAAAACCATCCTGACGTCCTCGTACGAATATCGTATTCCAATCAATGTACAAATAATGAAAATATCCTGACCATTCTCGTACAAGTATCGCATTCCAGTCACAGGTTATACAAATATTTGAAAATGTTCAATTATCCAATTGTCCTCGTACATATATTATTGATATTTTACATTATACTCACCCCATGCATTTGGGCAAAAAAGGAATATCGAAACTAACAATCTAAACAACCAAATACACTCCATTTTTTCCTGTTTCCAGTAATGTATTTAATTAAATCAAATTAAACGCTCTGATTCTGACGAGCCTTTGAGTAGGTACATGTACATGAAAGAACAGGAAAATTTATATGTGGCACTGATAAATATTGATAATCGTATTTATTGTTTCCTTTTCCATGCTTTTTAAGTGTATTTATATCCATGGTTTTAGATAGTTCAGCTATTTTCCCACCAATATGTCAGTTCTGGGTGTAACTAGTGAATAGCTAGATAAAATAGAAATTGTAAAATGTTCATAACATAGATAAATCAACAAAATGTCAAAACATCTGGGATATTCAAGACGATGATATATGTGGAGATAGCGAACAGTATTAAACCCCCAAACCCATTAGACAATACAAAATAGGAGCAGAGCAAACACGGACCTCCAAAACATCAGAGGTGGGATCAGGTGCCATAGTGAAAGGAGCATCCCTTGCCGGCCGGTCTCATCCGCCTTGCGCTTTTTGTCATGTTCGGGAAAAAACGGAAAAATCTTTGGACAATAAAATTAATGGCCTAGCAATCAGTATGAAAAACGCTAGTCAGCAATTGACTTAATGGTAAATTGTATTGATTGACATCGTCAATGTATCGATCATAGAACTTACTAAATGATGACTTTAACGAGACTACTGATATTCTTGCTTCATCAATTTCTTTGTCAAGAACTTACCTTGTTTTAAAAATTGTTCATACGTAGAACTTGGTCAATCATTTTAGTGTAGCGGCTTAGATCAAAAAATTAGCAGAATATTTCACTTGTGGATACAAGCATGAAAATTGGCACAGATGTCTATCTGATGCTACTCTATCTAAAAACATCGTTGGCCACCGCGATTTCCGCCATTTTCAAGATGGCCGCCACTAAAACAAAATGGCGTCATTTTTTTTTTACAATCTGGTCTTATATAAAGTTTTTTACTGCCAAAATAATTATAATTTTGGCGCTTAATGGTATTTTAGAGGTACAACAAGACTATCTAAATTATATTCCAGCTTCAATGCATTAAATTAAGGAAAAAAATACGCATTATATCATTCCCTATTTTGGAATTTACATATAATCGCGGTAGTGAGAAACCGATTTTGAAACTTGTAGCAGCTGTTCAATTCCTTCATTGCTATTTTCATGGGCCTGAATAACAGGAAAAAAATGTATATAAAGCCTTCAATAAACTAAACAGTCCTTCAGAAAGTAAAAAGTAAAATCTCGTTGAGTGAGATAATCCTTAAAGGAACGTAAAACTTCAATGAGCGAAAGTCGTCCTCGTGGCGCAGTTGTTAGAGCGTCTGCTTTAGAGTCGCGATTTAAGGACTGATCCTTACGTCGCCGATGATCAAGGACCGGTCCCATTAATCGAGGTCCCATGTCGCAGTAGATGCTGGCACAAAAAAGGTCCCTCACTGCTCAATGTCATAAAATGCCGAGTATAGAACAAAATTTGAACTTGCAATATTGAAAACAGGTATACTTGAGATAAGACTATTTGAAAATTACATAATTTAGATCAGAGGTTGAACTCTGGACGAAATATTGAAATATAACTGTAAAAATTCAGAATAAGAGGAAAATTCATGCCGTCATAATGCATTTACTAGTCAGAAACTTACGTCATTTTTATTGATTCGCAATCGCCAAGGGTTTTAATGATTTTTAAAGCATGGTAAAGTAAACTGCAAAAGCAGTTTCAGTTTTTCAGGAAATCACAGGGCCTAAATAGTGAATCTTGTTCTTTAGATATCTTACAAAAGTTTAACGGACTTCATTGTTCAATTGTTTTTGCCTTTGAATTTCTCATATATTTTTGTCTTTTATTATCGGTTACTATGTCGAAAAGAATTCGACTTTCTTTATCTGCTCAGGAGAAGCAAAGCACAGATTGGTCAAAGTGTTTTATATGTCAGGAAGACAAACTTGAGACACTCAAATCCCCTCCAATGAAACACGATATGGCAAAATCAGGGTATAAAACTCTGTCAAAGAATATCCCAGAGTTTGCAAAGATCAATGAAATGCCTATTCCTCTCGATATAAGTCGAATCGATGAAGGTGATGGAATAGAGGCTGCTTTGATAAAAAATGAAGCAAAATATCACGAGTCATGCCGACTACTCTTTAATAACACAAAACTTCAAAGAGCTCAAAAAAGACATCAGACTCCTGATATGACTCTTTCTGATGTGCCATCATCATCCAAATTTACTAGAAAAAGTACTAGTGCATCAACGGAAGAACGATCCTTACATCTTGAAGAATGTTTTATCTGTGAGAAACAAGCACCGCTTTCTGAACTCCGTGAAGCTATGACGATGCAAATCAACACAAGAATTTATCAATGTGCAAAAAACTTGCAAGATCAGAAACTTTTGGCAAAATTAAGTGCAGGAGATGTTGTTGCACAAGAACTTAAGTATCATGCGGCATGTCTGACATCCTTGTACAACAAGGAAAGAGCACATTTTAGGAAGCAAGAATCGATATCAAAAGTTGCAGACACAGAGGCTGAAATCGATCAGATTGTTTTTGCTGAGTTAGTTACTCATATCGTGGAATCACAACGCGGAAGTACAGGAGGTTTAGTATTCAAATTGGCTGATCTGTGCCATTTATATGAATCCAGACTTAAACAGTTCGAAGTTAATTCAACATTAAATAGAACGTCTGAAAAATAAATTATTGTCTGAAATTCCAGACCTCAAAGCATTCCACAAAGGACGAGAGGTTTTACTGGTTTTTGAAAAAGATGTTGGCCCAGCACTTGTTTCTGCATGTGACTATACCGATGCCATGTATCTTGCTAAAGCAAGTGAGATTGTCCGTAGAGAAATATTTTCCGAGCATCCAACATTTTCTGGTCATTTTGATAGAGATTATATCATTGATTCTGTTCCACGCTGTTTAGTTGACCTCGTGTCAATGATTGAGCATGGACCTGATATTAAGTCTCAACTAGAAAATGGTCTAACAATGTCTGACTTTGCTATAGCACAGCTTTTGTACTTCAACAGTCACAAAAAAGGGAACAGAAACATAAATGAGAACTTGAGACATTCAAGTGACCGCGAACCACCATTTGCTATATATGTTGGTCTTCTTTTGTATGCAAAAACAAGAAAGCGACAGCTGATAGATGCCCTGTTTCAGCATGGTATATGTATTTCATATGATCGAGTTTTGGAAATATCAACACAGCTTGGGGAATCTGTTCTTGATCAATTCGTTGAAGATGGTATTGTTTGTCCTGCTGTTTTACAAAAAGGCTTATTCACAACATCTGCAGTTGATAATATTGATCATAATCCTTCTGCTACAACATCAACTACTTCATTTCATGGCACCGGGAAATCAAAAGCTATAAGTTGTCTTCCAGAAACATATACAAATGTAAAACCAGCATTCCTGAAATCGAAACCAAATCCACCGCTTCTTCACACACCATTGATCATTTCTGATCACGACTATCTTGTCCGTAACCTCCGTCTCGAGTATGAATGGCTTCAAGTTGTAAGTTTAACAAATGAAGTGCTAGATGTTGAGACAGTTTCATGGTCGGCATATCATTCGTCGAAAGGAAGGGGGCCACACGTAAACATCAGCATTTCTTCATTGCTGCCATTATTACAGGAGCAGGCTCATTCAGTTGCCACAATGAAACATGCAATGGACAAAGTGAAGGCAGTAACATCCTTTCTAAATCCTAGACAAACGCCTGTGATGGCTTGTGATCAACCTTTATTTGTTCTTGCCAAACAGATACAATGGGAATGGCCAGAAATTTATGGAGAAGATAGATTTGTAGTTATGTTTGGAGGGTTGCATATTGAAATGGCAGCTTTCAAACTGCTTGGTGATTTGTTAAAAGGAGGCGGCTGGGTGACAGCATTATCTGAAGCAGACATTGCATCTTTTAGAACTGCTGAGTCTTTCTTGACATTTTCTAATCTAGCTAAAACAAGACAAGCTCATCAGATTACTGCCTGCTGTCTGTATAACCTGATAAAAAAGGCATACCAAAACGCAAAGGAACTTGATAATTGTGATGCAATTGAAATGGGTGACATATTTTCTTGGTGTTCAGAACAGGATAAAAAGATTCCACAATTTAAATTTTGGTCAAGAATGCTAAATTTGGAATCTCTTGTTCTCTCCTTTGTAAGGTCTTACAGAGAATCAGATTTCAGGCTTTATAAGGAATCTTTATCAGATCTAATCCCATATTTTTTTGCCCTAGATCACATCAATTATGCTAGATGGCTACCAATTCACCTTCGGGATATGCTTGCATTGCAAACCAAGCACCCGGACATATACCAAGAATTTGAAAAAGGAAATTTTACCGTTAGAAAGACAAATAGCAAGTTTTCAAACATTGCAATTGACCAAGCCCATGAGCAGAACAATGCTATTGTAAAAGGTGATGGTGGTGCAATAGGGTTAACTGAAGATCCAGCGGCTTTAAGGCGCTGGATGGTGGCAGGACCAGAGATTAGCAGACTTATTGAAGAGTTTACAGGAGTATGTGGAAATGTTCACGAGAAGAAAGGAAAACTTCATGAAGAAACTCATGCTGCTCAGAAGGATTTTTTTGCAAAAGTGAATCGGCTTCTAAATACGTTTTTGGAAATGGGAAATCCCTTTGAAGAAGAGTCATCGGAACTTTATAGTTAAGATACCAAAGTTGTTGTAGAAACTGAAAGTGCAGATGAAATATTGAACATAGGAGATATTGGGAGAGAACAATATAGGGCATTTCTTTTAAGAATGCGAGGTGATAATCCAGGTTTTTATGAACCTGTTAGAAAGAACAAATTTCGCCTTTTTAATCCCAAACCAAAATCTGATTCTTCAAAGTCAAAATTGGCAAATTTAAAAGATGACTGTAGCCTTTTTTCTAGGCTTTTTATTTCCTGTCAGAGTAGGCAATGCGATCTACAAGAATTTTTTGAACATGAAAATCAGAAATTCCCTCCCTCACTGTCACAAAATGGTTTATTAAATACCGGTGTTAAATCTCAGTTGATGCCTATTTTGGAGGGTGGTCAAGAGTTGCCAAATAATGAACCGATAGTTGACTCACTGGTAATTGACGGTGCGTCATTAGTCAATTCAAAACAACCCGGACAAAGTCGAACCTTTGATAACTATGCTAATGACATTGTCTTGCCGCACATCAGTTCCCTTGCACAAGGCCATTTGAGGGTAGACATTGTCTTCGATGTTTACAAAAACGATAGTCTTAAAGCAGAAACTCGAAGAAAGCGTGGCATGGGGTCTAGACGAAAAGTTACTGGAAACACTAGACCCCCAAAGTCATGGAACACTTTCCTTCGATGTGATGAAAACAAAACGGAACTACTTCGTTTTTTAGCAGATAAAATTGTATCCATGATTACAGAGGCAACTATAGTAGTAACAAAAGAGGAAACTGTTGTTAGTAACAAAGCTATAGATACCGACATTATATCACCATGCAAACATGAAGAAGCTGACACTCGTATGTTCCTACATACAAAACATGCAGCACTTAACGGTAGCAGATCAATCAACATAGTCAGCTCGGATACCGACGTTGTTGTTATTGGTGTGTCTGTTTTTGATGAGTTAAATGTGAATCACTTATGGATAACATTTGGAAAGGGCAAAGATATGCGATGGATACCGATTCATGACATTGTTAGATCCCTGGGACCGAGATCAAAAGCATTACCATTCTTTCATGCATTCACAGGTTGTGATACAGTGTCAGCCTTTGTTGGGAAAGGCAAAAAGACAGCATGACAGGCCTGGAATGTTTTTGAAATGGCCACAGAAGTGTTTCGGTTCTTGAGTACTCCTTGTGACAAATTGACGGATCATATAATCAACGTAATAGAAGAATTTGTTGTCATCATGTACGATTGGTCTAGCAGTGTCAAACAAGAGGCCCATGGGCCACATCGCTCACCTGAGCACTAGGGGTAGGAAAAAGTAGAAAATGGCTTTTTATTGTAAAATTTAAATCCAAAAGTAGTCCCATGACCAATCATGGATTTGCTATTTTTTAGAAAATGATTTTTAAAGAATTTTCCTATATATATCTTTAAAAACTTTCGTCGGCCATTTTGGCCCCGCCCTACCCCTGGGGGTCATGATTTGAACAAATTTGGATCTACACTACTTGAGCATGCTTCCATATAAATATGATGAATTATGGATTTGTCATTCTTGAGAAGAAGATGTTTAAAGAATTTTCCTATATATTTCTATGTAAAAGTTTGGTCGGCCATTTTGGCTCCGCCCTATCCCCGGGGGTCATGATTTGAACAAACTTGAATCTACACTACCTGAACATGCTTCCATATAAATATGATGAATTATGGATTTGTCATTCTTGAGAAGAAGATTTTTAAAGAATTTTCCTATATATTTCTATGTAAAACTTTGGTCGGCCATTTTGGCCCCGCCCTACCCCCGGGGGTCATGATTTGAACAAACTTGAATCTACACTACCTGAACATGCTTCCATATAAATATGATGAATTATGGCTTTGTCATTCTTGAGAAGAAGATTTTCAAAGAATTTTCCTATATATTTCTATGTAAAAGTTTGGTCGGCCATTTTGGCCCCGCCCTACCCCCGCGGGTCATGATTTGAACAAACTTGAATCTACACTACCTGAGCATGCTTCCATATAAATATGATGAATTATGGATTTGTCATTCTTGAGAAGAAGATTTTTAAAGAATTTTCCTATATATTTCTATGTAAAACTTTGGTCGGCCATTTTGGCCCCGCCCTACCCCGGGGGGGTCATGATTTGAACAAACTTGAATCTACACTACCTGAACATGCTTCCATATAAATATGATGAATTATGGCTTTGTCATTCTTGAGAAGAAGATTTTTAAAGAATTTTCCTATATATTTCTATGTAAAACTTTGGTCGGCCATTTTGGCCCCGCCCTACCCCCGGGGGTCATGATTTGAACAAATTTGAATCTACACTACCTGAGGATGTTTCCATATAAATATGATGAATTATGGATTTGTCATTCTTGAGAAGAAGATTTTTAAAGAATTTTCCTATATATTTCTATGTAAAACTTTGGTCGGCCATTTTGGCCCCGCCCTACCCTGGGGGGTCATGATTTGAACAAACTTGAATCTACACTACCTGAACATGCTTCCATATAAATATGATGAATTATGGATTTGTCATTCTTGAGAAGAAGATTTTTAAAGAATTTTCCTATATATTTCTATGTAAAACTTTGGTCGACCATTTTGGCCCCGCCCTACCCCCGGGGGTCATGATTTGAACAAATTTGAATCTACACTACCTGAGGATGTTTCCATATAAATATGATGAATTATGGATTTGTCATTCTTGAGAAGAAGATTTTTAAAGAATTTTCCTATAGATTTCTATGTAAAACTTTGGTCGGCCATTTTGGCCCCGCCCTACCCCCGGGGGTCATGATTTGAACAAACTTGAATCTACACTACCTGAGCATGCTTCCATATAAATATGATGAATTATGGATTTGTCATTCTTGAGAAGAAGATTTTCAAAGAATTTTCCTATATATTTCTATGTAAAACTTTGGTCGGCCATTTTGGCCCCGCCCTACCCCGGGGGGTCATGATTTGAACAAACTTGAATCTACACTACCTGAACATGCTTCCATATAAATATGATGAATTATGGCTTTGTCATTCTTGAGAAGAAGATTTTTAAAGAATTTTCCTATATATTTCTATGTAAAACTTTGGTCGGCCATTTTGGCCCCGCCCTACCCCCGGGGGTCATGATTTGAACAAACTTGAATCTACACTACCTGAGGATGTTTCCCCATAAGTTTCATCTTTCCTGGCACAGTGGTTCTTGAGAAGAAGATTTTTAAAATATGCCACTAAATTTTCATTAATTCCCAATTATCTCCCCTTGAATGAGGGCGTGGCCCTTCATTTGAACAAACTTGAATCCCCTTCAACCAAGGATACTTTATGGCAAGTTTGGTTGAAATTGGCCCAGCGGTTCTTGAGAAGAAGTCGAAAATGTGAAAAGTTTACAGACAGACAGACAGTGATCAGAAAAGCTCACTTGAGCCTTCGGCTCAGGTGAGCTAAAAAGTAAATGAAGCGCGCCTTGATCTCTTTGCTCGTAAGCAGCGTCCATATAATGGCATTTCTCCCTCAAGAGCTGCTTTTGAAGAGCATATTAGCAGAGCTGTATTGCAGGCTGGACATACATGGGGTCAGGCGCTTTGTAAGTGGCAAACTTTACCATCACCTTCTGGGTGGGGTTGGGAAAAAGAAAGTGGATATTGGGTCCCACACTGGACATCCTTGCCACCAATTGCCGCATCATGCCAGGAATTACTGAAATGTGGGTGTAAAATAAGTTGTTCCGGGAACTGTAAATGTTTCAGGTCCGGATTACCTTGCACTGCTTTATGCAGCTGTAACTGCTCAGAAGATTAGGTCTCATGTCCTTAAAACAGGTACAACTTGTATTTACGGGCATGCGCATTGTATGTTTATATAAAATGGGGGTCCATTCATGTCATAGACACGGTTTCCTTTCTTAATTTTACAAGAAATAAAAATATTACCAAGGAATATTAAAAATATTAAGGGAAAATTATGAAAATAGACGCCATTTTGAAATAAGTGGCGGCCATTTTGAAAATGGCCGAAACTTGAATGGCCAACGATGCTTTTTATTCAAGTTATAGTCAAGGAACCTTCATGCAAAATTTGGTGCTTGTATCCGCAAGTGAAATATTTTCCCCGTTATCCGCTCCGCTTTTCAAATCAGCTGAGAGATATTTAAAATCCGTATGCAGGTGACAAAGGTATATTGCTGCAAAAGTAAGGGAAGCTGGCGAATAAACAGAAAAAGTCATCATATTTATCATAAATTTTGTTGTACGCACAAACAACGGCATTGCTACAGGTGGTCAGTTGCTGGACATGCTAATTTGTAGACAAAACATGTGGAGATAACGAACAGTATTCAAAATCAAAAGTCCATGAAACAATAGAAAATAGAAGTAGAGCAAAGACGGACCTCCAAATCATCAGAGGTGGGATCAGGTGCCATGGAGGAGGATCAAGGCCTCCTGACAATTAGATACAAGAATGTAACTTTTCTTAAGATTCAACAACTTGATTTCAAAATGTTCAAGACTAACCATGCCTTTTCCGAGTCCAAGATTCATTGGACATCTTATAAGTAGCTAACTTCATAAGGAAAGGATAAAAACATTCGCCATTCGTCCAAATCAGCATGGTACAAGCAAAATCTAAAGACTTCAAAGCAAAACAAAATGTCCCACTGGAGTACAAATAAAAAAACAAAGTTGACTGTCATAAACAAATTTTATAGATAGTCCCGACCATAACAAGGAGCATACAGCTGGTGTGACCGGTTAGCAGGCGATATCTACTAACTCAAGGTACCTTATCCCACTTATGATGTTTTTGGAGATCCTTGCATGCTCTGCTCCCGATTATTTTAATTGTTTATATAGACTATAAATCTTATGATTTGATATTCCAATATTTCAATCAGAAAAACAATCGTTCGAGATTGTTTAAAAACAGAAAAAGCTATGTCAACTCATGCATTTACGTTAAAGGTAGACAAAGCAACCTTATAATCATATATTCCTCTCTTGTGCTTTTGAACAGGACCTTACAAAATAATTAATGCTTTTGGTACTTTATTCCTGTATAGAATTAACAGTGTTAGGGCATCTTGTTGTATTACATAAACACACCTATAGTATATGTTCCAAGAACAGACAACCAGCTTGAAGGTGAACTACTTGATTGCTTCACACCAGCACCAGAGGCAGAGGTTCGGATCCAAGTTCATCGTGGCTTCTCTATCTAAATCAAGTGAACTAGACCCAATAAAACCATTCCAATAGAAATGCTGTGTTGACACTTTTCTTCCAAAATCACAAGCATTTTAAATAAAGGATCAGGTTCAGGCTACACTAAAATCATATTTTTATTATATGAGCATGTGACGATTAACTTAACAGGAACATTCCAGTAATATATTTACTACTATAACACGACAACCAACATTATTCAAAGAAATCAATACGATATCATTCTTTATCTATATTATCATTTTAGCGCTCTTCATTTAAAAATAATGTTGGAAAGGAAAAAAAGTTTGATATATTATTATACCTCTGTTAAAATGTTTCCTATATAAAGTTAAAAAGGTAAAATTTCCACGCACAGAAAGCTATACCCCGGGGTATAGTTTTTGCTATCCACCACTCGGAAGATTTTCATGCAATTTTTACCGCCAATTTTGATTTCCAGCGATAAATCAATAGACTCAGAAATTATAATATACATCAGTATAATAAAACGCTTATCCACTGGTTGTGAGTGGGATAGCTCTTTCATCAAACCCTTGACAGGAACTAATTCCCTCGGACAAGCTCTAGGGGAATAGTTCCTGTCGCGGGTTTGATAAAAGAGCTATCCCACTCACAACCAATGGGTACGTGTATATTGTACGATGATTGTCGTGTTACACCGTTATAAGAGAAAGTTACTTTTCAATAAAGAATCGTTAATTGTCTAATGAAACTGTTAGCTACAAAAAAAAATTCTGTGTTTCGAAAAGTTGTAATTAAGAAAATCAGAAAATTGAGAAAAGTCACTTCATTTTTGAAAAGGGTTACTCATTTCCACCTTTATTATTATTTAAAATTATTGACAGATGAGTAGTATATTTTTCCTCATTACCCAATTTTTTAAAACTTACATATTAACAAATATACCATGCTCTCGTGGGATGACGGAAAATAACATCATGAAAATACTGTGTTGCTGGAGGCAAATGTAGAAACCCTTTACAAAAATAAATGCACATTTGATTGAGGCATAAATAAGATTAAAATGTTTTCCTCTAATCAACATGACAAAATGGGGGCAAAAAATATCAACGACTCGTCAAACAGTGTCAAGTGAGACGTTTAATCCTTTCCAAAATTAAATTCATGTAAAATTTCTTTACGTGGCACATATTTTGGCGTATTCGATTAAACCTCTTTCTTTGAAATATTTTAACTAAATACCTTTTCAACGAATTTGAACCATTGTTTTATTTATAACACATCATCAAGATGCAATGAAATTATTGGCACTCCTGACGCCTGACCATACATCTAAGATTAGTAATAATGTAATCTACTCAAAGAGACGATGCTACTTAGAAGTCTTAACTGACTTAACAACATCCTGTTCAACTTCCGATCACATGACAAGATGTCAGACAGCACCGGAAGTGACCAATCTTAGGCTGTTTCGCGTTCATCTAGCTATTATTTTACGTTGCAATCAAGACTGTCATCCTCCACAATTACAATAAACTAATCCGAATTCATGATGTACGGTGTACATGTATGCATTCATGAGTAAGACAAAGGTTAAAAGAGCCTGTTTTTACATCACAATGAACGGGGAGTGTTAGTTTCAAAGAAAACATGGGATGTGCATGACATATGTCATGCAAATAAAATACATGTTCAGTTGATATTGCATGTAATATAAAACAAAAATGAATTGCGATACTGTCCCGCAATACAATGAGAGGTAAACGTTGACTTAGTCCGTGCATCCTAAGTACTTGGAGGAGACTCGGCTTTCCTGTGAAAAGCGGACAAAGACATTAACACCGGATGTACGTAAAATGTTCTAGTGTGTTGAAAATAGTGTCAACGTTTATAGTTAGTGTTTTCTGGATAATTATGTCAATGTAGAGGTAAAATATTTTATATAATTTATGTATTATTAAGAACGTTTAAATTTTCATTTGCCCTTCAAATTGGGTTGTGGGCTAAGGTTGGATTTTCTTTCTTCTCCCTCTTTTTTTAACACCTCCCCCCCCCCCACTTTTATCGTTTTACTCCCCATCCCCAGCCACTTATATTCCTTCTCATTTACCACCTATAATCCGTCCTCTTCTTTGCTTAATAACTTCGATACGAACATTTAAAAAAAACATTATCCTGGTTCCAAAAAATTAAAATTTCCTTTTTTTAAAAAGTAAAAATTATTTTAAAATTTCAGTGAAACATACATTAATTTGTACTGAGACACGCATATCAAGTCAAAAAATTTTCGAAACAAGTATTCGCTGTTCCTGTTTTCTATAAGTATGTGTATAAGAAAAACATAAGCCTCTGTGGTAAACTTTATCTTACGGATGTCAGACAGCGCGGAGTTTTGTGTTCGGATGTTGTAGTGGAGAGATCTTCTCGCGGTCACGGGAGGACGACAGGAAACCATTATTAATTCAGCCTCTAACCTAGGCCTCTTATCACTACCCTCCTTATACACCATACAAACGACGTGACTGTCTCAGCACGTGAATTTCTTGTCACTGAAAGATGTGTGTTTTCTTATTATCATTTTCATGAGTTTTTATTTTATTGAATAAGCTTTCATCATGTTTATTTTCAAACGGATATACATGTACATATAAGCAGCTTTAGTACTGGAACAAAAGTTTGGTTTTTTTTTAAATAAATTTTATTTTGATGATTTCCTTGTTTTAAAACTGTGCTTTGAGGAAAACTGTAAAATGTTTACTACTACTACGAACATAGTTGTAGGCAGCTACTCAACAGGAATGGACAATACAACAGAAGGCACATCAACGACAACAGCGACTGACCACAGAACAGGTAAGACTAGGAAAGGGAAAAAGCTTAAAATTCAAACAATATATCAAATATTGTATTTTGAATTAACAATGTGAATGTTTAGTAGCACTTGATGAACGTTCTTTTGGTTTCAGGTAGGATGACCACAGGAACCAGAGCAGTAAATGGATCAGACACACGTCCAGTCATAGTTGGATCGGGTGACAACAACAACAAAGGAGACGTAGACGCCCATGGACCAGTTCCAAAATCACGTAGGTCTTCCATTTGTTTCAATTGTCTTTTTAAGAAAGAATATTTTAGTGTTTTTTCAATAAACTTGTATAAAAAGAAAAAGACATTAAAGAGGCTTCATAAAAAAGTATGAATTAATATTCCTTTCCAAAGGACAAGGTATGGTAACTACCGAATCTGGCCCTGTCTTTTATGTAAAATTCAGACCATAATTAAAATTGTGATAGTTTGTGGTTAGACCTTAAAATGATGCTTGTTTTAAAAGTAGCGCAAATTTTGAATCATGGAGGTGATAAAAGGATGCAGAAGTAGGATATTTTGCTTAGTTTCCTCAATTCAGGTGGAAACACTCCATTTCCCCCTGTTACTGTTAGTCAATGTATCTTAAACAATGGGCATAATTTAATTGAATTAACAGACAACACAAATGATGCCTGACTCTTTTCAGAACTCCCTACCGCGGCCGTCCTGGGTGGAATCGTCGCTCTGATTGTGATATGTATTGTGGTGGTACTTGTGTATCGGAAAAATAGTCAAAGGTAAGTCAAATCTTTATATTTATATGAAGTTGCTTATTATTTGTTAATATTTTGTTGACGTTTTGTTCAGTTTACTCTGAACTTAAAAATCATAGTCAATGAGCTGTCATGAGTCCAGCTGTACGTATGGTATAAAGTTTAAAGAAATATGTAACTGTTAAGAGCTGTAATTATGTGCAGAACATTGTTTTCATCAATTTGCATTTAGATAGCTGAAAATAATTATTAGTGTATTTATAGTGATTATCTAAAACTAACATCAGAATCTTTCAAAATTAAACAAAAAGTGTTTGGAAATCTGTTTTCGAAGCGATTTGTGATTACAACTATTTTAACTATTTTTTTTATATTTATTTTTATCAAACATTTAACAAGAAATACGCCTATCAAATATTCTGCAGACGAGAGTCAATATAATATCAATTTGAACTGTTGTTGCTGTTGTTTTGTTTGCTTGCTTTTGTTTCTTTGTTTGTTGTTGTTTTTGTTTGTTTTTTTACTTTGTTTTTGTAGTTGTGTGTGAGAGGTTGAGAGAGTGTGTGTGTGTTTTATTTGCTTCTTTTGTTGTTGTTGTTGTTGTTTTGCTTTGGGTTTTTTTCTGTTTTTTCTCTTTGTTTTTGTTTGCTTTAAGTTAAAAATACTAATAGTTTGTTCTAATTACATCACAGGAAGTACAAACAAAGAACCAGGAGATCGGAGGAGGAGGTGGGGTTTATGGACGCGGACGTGGACAACAGGAGAAGCGACATAGCAATGCAGCTGTTACAGGTCAATGACCCCTCCTTCTTCGAGATAGAGGAGGCCACGCAGAACGCCAAATTACAGGAACTACAGGGCCAGAACGACCTCAACCTCATGGAGATCATTAACGGAACTGGGGTCAAAACGGACAAGGTCAAAGACGAGAAGCAAGGCCAAAGTGAAGGTCAAAAAAGTGCAAAAGCTGGTAGTAAAGTAAAAAATAATAAAGAAGCTAAATCTTCTAAATCAAGTATCCCTGGCAGTTTGATAGACGAAAAGAAACATGCAAATTCATCTGATATAAGTGTTCCTGGTAGTCCTGGAAAGGAAAAAAAGACTGAACTACCATCCAGCGGCAACGCTAGTTCTTCTAAAAATGACAAAGCTGGAGGATCATCTCAGATATCTGCGACTGAAGCTGAGTCTGACAGTCAACGGAAAGCAAAAAGAGCTACTTCTTTGCAGTTGTCTAATGTACGAATTTCACATGCCGAAAAATATAAACAACGCCAGAGTGAAATAGTTGGGAATTATAACCTCAAAAGTGAAGCAAAATTTGATACACAAGAGCAGAATTCAAGCATGGAAAGCCGCGTAGAACAAAGACTGAAGCAGCGACAGTCTGCTAGGTCAAGTGGTGGTAGTCATTCAGACAAAAGAACAAGTGAAAAATTAAATCATAGTAAGGCAACACATCCTCCGATAGGGGGCGGTGTTGCGCCGGAAGTTGCTCAAACCGCCAGTGCCAGGAGCAGTAAACATTCTTCCGGCGGATATGACGAAGCTTTAAAACAGCTGAAACATGTTGACAGTGACCCTAATTTAACTGAAGGTCACGGTACTAAATGAAACAATATAAAGAAACCATACTTAATCATTATTTGGTAAAGTTTTATATTAGTTACAATTATCTAATAAATATGCCAAGAGTTTGAATGAATTTTTAAAGACGTTGTAATTTTTTAGTGTGTGCTAAAGGAAAAAAAAAAAATAGCGGAAGACAATGACTATTTTTGACATGAATCTAATTGATTTACATATACCTGTATTTAATGTCTTACCTTTTTTATTTAAAAAAAAGCCATAATCATTTCGTGATCCTTCTCCGAACATAAGCTGAAAGGTCATCGTCAATCTTTTATAAAAATTTCATTGTAAAATCTAGAAGAAAAGTAAAGTTGTCATCTAAAATATAAAGCATGTAATATAATTATAAAAATCTGACCTTAAAGTTTTTGGCTTTAAAACTCAAATGTCTTTTTTTTATGTAGAATTCAATTACAAAAGCTTTCATAGAACTGAAGTTATAAATTGGAAACCAATTTATGTAACCGTATTAAATTGATTTCTGTCCGTTGACGTTGTGAGGATGAATGTTTTGAAGCATCGTCCACAAACTATGCTGTAGTATATCCTCCGCTTTTAGCAAAAAGTGTTGAGTGAAGACAGAAGTAGCTTGCAATGTATTTATCTTTCAATTTTATCTTATTTTAATCAAATTTTATTAATTTTAAGTTTTATCTTTAAATGACTTTTTACGACATCAAAAGATTAAAAACTAGACAACTCTCAATGATTAACTGATTGACCAGTTTCTCCATCGCCAACTTTCCTTGCATATATATGTACTTGTAGTTATATTCCACTATTACCTCCAAATGATTAGATAAAACATGTCCTTAGACTTGCTTAAGTCTCCATGTTTTATTGGTTTTTAAAATTTTTTTTTTAATTCTATGTTCATTTTTGTATTGTTGTCCTCTGCTCTTTACCATAGTTAAACATATATATTTGACATTATCAAAAAGTATGAAGGAGAGCACTAATTAAAACATGAGCAAGTCTAGCATGTCCTCTGTAGCGTCATTTGTTTTTAAAAAAAACCAAAGCAGACTACTGCCTGAAAAATAACTTCATCTTACAAAGATTTCAAAACTCTCCTTTAAAGCCAACAAATAGCACATTATTCATTATATTGTCGTTACAATTGCCCTGTTTACAAATACATATATACGAAAGCCGGATAGGCTCATTTCTGAAAAGATAAAAAAATATTTTACTCGTTATAACGAGTTAATTATCTCGTTATAACGAGTTAGTATCTCGTTATAACGAGTTAGTTGTCTCGTTATAACGAGTTAATTATCTCGTTATAACGACTAAGTTTTATCTCATTATTACGAATTACTTATCTCGTTATAACGAGTTATTATCTCGTTATAACGAGTTAGTTTTCTCGTTGTAACGAGTTAACTATCTCGTTATAACGAGTTAATTATCTCGTTATAACGAGTTAATTAACTCGGTATAACGAGATAAATAACTCGTTATAACGAATTACTTATCTCGTTATAACGATTTAGTTATCTCGTTATAACGAATTAGTTATCTCGTTATAACGAGTTAATTAACTCATTATAACGAGTTAGTTATCTCGTTATAACGAGATAATTATCTCGTTATAACGAAATGATAAGTTTCCCCTTTATTTACAAATTCAATAGCAATATAGGAATTAAAAATGGCTGTAGTTTTAATGCCATTGATGTTTAGTTGATAATTATCAGTCGTACGTAACTTTAAAATTGATATAAAATTGCAAATTTAATTTGCGATATGGTTTAAATAATTTTAATTCTGAACTATCTGGCTGTCAATAATCACAGTTTGATAAGTATAGCAATCTTTATTTGAACACATTTACACATTTATACGTGAACGTGTCCAAGGACATAATATTAAAAAAAATATATTGCCAAATGTACTTGCTTCAAACTTTGGCAATTTATGGTATGACAACTTTCTCCGATAAAAGACAGTATTTTTTTTTTATATGTATTGGATGATTTATTAGCTTTCATAATCAATGTCTAAGAACCTAAATTAATACTTTATAATAGCAGCCTAACGCAGGCATTAATGCAACATATATTATATATATATACACAAAAATGTTTTGCAGAAGGGGGATATGGAGACATCAGCAGTTAGGTCATGGGCGTAAAATTCGAGGGGTACTGCCAACACAACATCACGAGGCAGTTATAAGTTTCCGTATATATATATGTATTTGTCTTCGGTCTTTTAAGTAAAGAATACAAATCAACTGCATCGTTTATACATAAACGAACTACAATCAAAGGCACAACCCCTCGAAAAACAAAAAAACTAGTTTGCTGTTTTTCAACAAAATCTTTATCATACACACTTTAAACAAACTTGATCGACTCGGTTTTATATGCTATACTTCCTATCATTTAGATATATCAACTTAAGACCAGTGTTTAACTCGTTATAACGAGATAATTAACTCGTTATAACGAGATAATTAACTCGTTATAACGAGATAATTAATTCGTTGTAACGAGATAACTAACTCGTTATAACGAGATAATTAACTCGTTATAACGATATAACTAACTCGTTATAACGAGATGCTAACTCGTTATAACGAGATAATTAATTCGTTGTAACGAGATAACTAACTCGTTATAACGAGATAATTAACTCGTTATAACGATATAACTAACTCGTTATAACGAGATGCTAACTCGTTATAACGAGAAAATTAACTCGTTATAACGTGATACTAACTCGTTATAACTAGATAATTAAGTCGTTATAACGTGATACTAAATCGTTATAACGAGATAATTAACTCGTTATAACGAGAGAATTAACTCGTTATAACGAGATAATTAACTCGTTATAACGAGATAATTAACTGGTTATAACGAGATACTAACTCGTTATAACGAGATAATTAACTCGTTATAACGACTTAAATTTTTTTTATCTTCTCAGAAATGAGCCTATCCGGCTTTCGTACATATACAACTTATCGTTGGGTCTTTTTTTTGTCTGAATGTTTCATAATGTTACGTTATCGCTACGGATCGCTCTATCTACCTGAACAAAACAGCGGAATCCACGTTGCAAGAGAATGCTCACTCCTCCTAGGCACCTGATCGTTTCCAGGGATCCATATCTTTGCCATCATCATACCTTGTGTATTTTAATTGTTTCTGGGTTAATCATTCTTCGTTATTTTTGTCTTTTGGAAAAGCTGAATTTAATTCTTCCATACTATTTTATACTTTAAAATGTTATATTATTTTTAGTATTTTTCACTGTCGGAAAGTGTATAATTCATGTCCAGTTCATAAAGACTAGTGAACAAAGATTGAATGCTGATACTTGACAGGTTGCTTATGACTTTAAGGTATGTCACAATTTAAACTTGACCCAAGGTCAGGTTGTTAAGATTAAGTTCAGTTTCAAAAACAAGTGTACATAGGTAAGAAAACTTACAAATCTCAAATTGACGAATGTTATCTATTTAATTGAGAGCAATGAAAAACGTCCCCTAAACAATACCAAATAGGAGCAAAGCAAACACTGACCTCCAAAACATCAGAGGTGGGATTAGGTGCCGTGGAAGAGTGAGCATCTCCTGCCGACCGGTCACACCTGTGCTCCTGGTCATGATCGGGAAATAAAAGGGAAAATCCGTCGTCAATTCAGTGAATAAATAAGGGACTAACAACTAGTA
The DNA here is from genome assembly GCF_032062105.1 of Saccostrea cuccullata. Taxonomy (NCBI): domain Eukaryota; kingdom Metazoa; phylum Mollusca; class Bivalvia; order Ostreida; family Ostreidae; genus Saccostrea; species Saccostrea cuccullata. Next base: position 23,121 of record NW_026924759.1, read on the forward strand.
TGAAAAACGTCAGTCAGTATTTTACTCAATGATAAATTGTATTTGCTGACAAGGTCATTGTATCGACCATAGAACTTACGTATTGATAACTTTAAACGAGACTGCTGATACCCTTGTTTCATCAACTTGTTTGTCAATAATTTACCTCGTTTTAGAATTTGTTCATTCTCTCGCTATCGGATAAACTGAGAGATATGAACCCTGTATGCAGGTGATCAAGGCATATTGCTGCTTAAATTAAGGGAAGTTTGTACGATTGAAAAGTTAAAGTCATCACGTTTATCAGAAAACTTACTTGGTTGTTAAATTACCATAAGCGTATTTTTGAAGTAAAATATCCAAACATTCAACAGATGTGTCGGACTCTTTGATGTCTTTTATTTCAAGCTCAACCCGGGATTGTCGTATCGACATAATAAAAATAGAAACAACAATTATTGTTAATTGACAATGTCGAGTTGAAGGCCACAGCAAGTGTTTTCTTCTTTTCACGTATAATTATGGACAAAGTCTGCTTCATATGAATACAAAAATAGGACATATATTGTCGGAATACCTGCTCTCCAAAACCACATAGATATTTTCAATAAGAAACTCGAGCATCTTTTAATATCAACTACAGAGTAGTGTGTACAACCAGAATGTTTTCTAAAAAAATAATTTTGCAAATGACCAGTGACAAGGTAAGTAAATTAACGAGTTCCGTTTTTATTGAATAAACAGCTGTCAATGATATCAAAAAGCCTGGACTTAATTTATCGTTGGGAATGGTTGCATATTACGAAAGACGAATAGGGCCACATAAAAAAATATTTTTATCTCGTAATTACGAGAAAAGATCTCGTTATAACGAGAAAAGATCTCGTTATTACGAGTTAATTATCTCGTTATTACGAGAAAAGATCTCGTAATAACGAGAAAAGATCTCGTTATTACGAGTTAATTATCTCGTAATTACGAGAAAAGATCTCGTTATTACGAGTTAATGATCTCGTTATTACGAGAAAAGATCTCGTTATTACGAGTTAATGATCTCGTAATTACGAGAAAAGATCTCGTAATAACGAGAAAAGATCTCGTTATTACGAGTTACTTATCTCGTTATTACGAGAAACGACCTCGTAATAACGAGAAAAGATCTCGTTATTACGAGTTAATTATCTCGTAATTACGAGAAAAGATCTCGTTATTACGAGTTAATTATCTCGTTATAACGAGAAAGATCTTTTCTCGTTATAACGAGTTAATTATCTCGTAATAACGAGAAAAGATCTCGTAATTACGAGAAAAGATCTCGTTATTACGAGTTAATTATCTCGTTATAACGAGAAAGATCTTTTCTCGTTATAACAAGATAATTAACTCATAATAACGAGCTCTTTTCTCATTATTACGAGATCTTTTCTCGTAATTACGAGATGAAAATATTTTTTTATGTGGCCCTATTCGTCTTTAACTCGTAATAACGAGATCTTTTCTCGTAATTACGAGAACTTTTCTCGTTATAACGAGATAATTAACTCGTAATTTCGAGATAATTAACTCGTAATAACGAGATCTTTTCTCGTAATTACGAGATCTTTTCTCGTTATAACGAGATAATTAACTCGTAATTTCGAGATAATTAACTCGTAATAACGAGCTCTTTTCTCGTTATTACGAGATCTTTTCTCGTAATAGAGAGATCATTAACTCGTAATAACGAGATCTTTTCTCGTAATTACGAGATAATTAACTCGTAATAACGAGATCCTTGAAAGTTTTTAGTATCCATATCTGATTAACACCACTTCTTGAATATATTGTTGAACAGTACTTTTGAAATTTCTTCTGAAGTACTGTTAATATTGTAGTGAAGAGTAAAGAAAGAGGCTTGGTTGACCATTTACTGGAACTCGCCATGTATCTCTTTCCGAATTTTATGAAGTTTTAGAATCCAATATAACAAGATGTGTTTGTGAAACACTATGCGCCCGGCGGCAACAAAGTTCGGAAAAAGCTATATATAGCATTAAGGTCACAGTCAAGGTCACAAGGTCATTGACCTTGGTGTCACTTGGAAGAACCTGATTAGTGGAGTTTGCATACCAATATATTGAAATGGCCATATTTTTTGAATGAGTAGAGATAAGGCTTTCATGTTAGACCTGCGTATTGCTTGTGATAAATGACAGGGCTTTCATAGTTGACATGTGCATTACCTGTGACAAGATATTTCCTAGCATGCTATGATTTCTGACTCCTTCACCTTGACCTTCAAGATTGACCTAATTTTCAAAAAAAATCAACTGCAGTGAGAATTTCTGAATGACATATGGAAGGGTGTTCATATTTGACATGATATGCCATAAATAATGACTCCTCACTCACAAATACACTGAAAGGGGAGGATCAAAATTCTTTGAATTTGCTTGTTTTATGTCACTGTGTAAATCTGATTCAACACGTATAAAGTACCATACAGATTTAATCTTAAAATTTACTTTAATTATCATTTTTAAAACAGACATTAAATTCTAATGATATATCATTTTGGCATGTAAACACACATCCTCATTATGTTTAATTTCAAACTGAATTTCTCCTTGCACATGACTGGACTCCCAGGAATGCACATTAAGCTCATCTCCCATGGAGGACTCCTTCCTAAATCCTGCCTCAAAAGACTTCAGGCACTTTCCTACCATCGCTTTGTCCAGCCATGTGTATTTGTTTTTAAACACACTGTCATAAAAAGCCTCCATACAAAAGCTAACATAACTCTGCCAGTTTGTGTGTAAGTAAGCATCAATATCAGAATAAGACACCTTTGTATTGTATGTTTGTATTTCACCAGGCTTTTCTAGATGGGGCATGATGATTGGTTGACCTTTGGGAACATGAGGGCTGTATTTTTCCATCCACCAATCAGGATAAGGCATCGGTCTCCTTGTTTTACCATTGACAAATACTGTTTGAATTCTACAAGTGGCATACGGGAAGGTCTGTGATCGACACTCCAAAACACTGGTTATCGCTGAGGAAGATTTCCCAATATAATCCAGTGTTTTTGTAATTGCAAGAGGATATTTGGGAGAAAATTCTTCATAGAATCTGCTGTCAATATCAATACTGGTAGAGGCAATGAAGTAGAGATTGTCTTTCAGTAGCAAATGACTGTCCAGAAATGTCTCGTTAGGATTTTTGACGGGCCAAAAGGAGTAAGCCCGGGCCGATTCAAACAGCAGGAATAGGCTTCTGACCAGAGGTCTGCCATCTGAAACAATAGTTTGGATCTTTATTGTCAAAGATACCCTTATGCACATATACAGTGGAGCCTCATTTGTCCGGATGCTTTGGTTCCTAAACAATTTGTCCGGATATGTGAAGCTTCCGGATACCTGAATTACCAGTTAAACAAGACAAAATAACATTGAAAAGTTCCCTGATGAAAAATCGTCCGGATTAGGAACATATATTTGTAAACTACTAAATTAGAGTGTAAATATTGGGTTTATTTATTCAATTTCAACATAGGGCACCTGCCTTGAACAAAGGAAAAATGTTTCAGGGATTGCAAAGTACAAATGAACAGATATCACCGTTGTTATTTTCAGTTGGGAAAAAACGTGCAAACAATGTTCCATTAATTTACTTTGTTAAAGAATGCCAGCCTAGCAGCCTACAGATTCCAATTTATTCTATTTTCAAACTAAGGGCAGATTACTCTAAACTAGCATATAATTATCCTGAAATTTGAGCTCTAGTTTGTAATGTATAGAAGGTTTTTATCTACAACTTGCCATCATGGTTATGCTGCATGAAAGTTGTATACAAGTATTTACATCTTGGTAGCCAAGGGTTTTTGGTTCACTCTGCTCCCTATTGTTGGGGAGCAGAGTGAACTGAAAACCCTAGCTTGGCTACCGAAGATGAAACATCTATTTAAGAATATAATTTTTATTACTAATTTACCAAAAAGTGTGCTTACAGTGCAATATTTTATCCAGTCAGTGTCAAGTCAATCTTTTTACAAGACAAGTTTATTTTTAATTTAATATTTCTAGGATTATACATGTATATCAATATTACCTTTGTCATATGATCTTCACTGATTGTGCCTGTATTAACACTTACCCACAGAACTAAAAGCTTCATATGGCAGTCCCCCTGGAATGTCTATCCTGACTTGGACCGGGCTTATGTTGGTCTTTGTGTAGCAGAGCTGTTTCACTATTCTGGAAATACAATAGATTTTGATATCATATTTAAAGACAAGAAAAAATTTCATAGATTTCTAAAATAAATTTTAATACATGTACAATATTTGGAGGAAGGTAAATTTTTACAGAAATTTATATACAAATATAGCCCTTTTAAGAGGTTGATCCAAAGATATGTTGACATCACTGAAAAGCATATTGACTGCATGAGCATGAAGTGGTGGGTGATCAGAAGAGCTTAAGTGAGCTTTCAGTCAGGTGAGCTAAAAAGGGGTAAGGTGTAAAGAGTTTTTAAAGATAAGTGTTAAAGAGTGAAAAGAAAGAAAAAAGTTTGGTGAAAAGGAGGAAAAGGGGAGTTCAGAGTCCAGGGAATATAATAGACAAATGACAGAGATATAATGGCCAGGAAGAAATAGAGAGGGGGACTTTTTTTAAAAAATGGTCTCGACATGAAAAAAAACAATGAGACCAGATTGGGGGTAAAAAGCGGAAGGATATCGATCCACGATATACTCCTGGGTGCATGCGGAAGGGAGGAGGTAAAAATGTCCAGATTCCTGTATATATCTAAACTATCCAGTTTCTGAAATCTTCTCCATTCTCTCATTCCTGTCTCTTTTCACTGTCTGTCCAGTGTCCAACATTTTTCTTTGAGGGATACATTAGGGGAGTCAGTATAAATATAATTTTAAAGATAATGGGTCATGAGAGAGCTAGATGGGATGGTTGAGATAGAGAGAAGAGCTAGTAACTTATGTGAACACTGGTGAAAGGGAGATGGGTAGATCTAGCTGCAACACTGTCAATCTGTCATACCCCATAAAGCTGAGACAAGCTTGAGCACATCTTCTTCATTTTAATGCACAAAAAACAAGTATGAAAATAACATATTATGTCTTACGATGACCAAGATTTAAGAAGTCTCCCTGCACTCATCATGCTCATTCTCAATAACGATAGTTTAGACCAGCTGTAGACTTTGCATTCCAAACAGTAACAATTGACCTATATTTGTATACCCGTGAAGAGTAGCCTACCCATCACCATCACTGTGCTAAAAAATGACCCACATCTTAGTTTGTTTATGCAAACAATCAAGCTTAAGGATCAATGAAAAAAGTTAGTAAATACGTCCCTGGTTGCATATAATATGTATAAAGCTTTACTTACGCCCATCTTCCAAAGGTATGCCCTATTCGTGACGAAATCGGCATTTCGGAATTTGGTTGTATTGGTTCCTGTCTTTAGCGTTCAAGTAAGATTTCCAGTTTGAAGTGCATGCGGGAAAGATTTTCATATTTCAGAGATAATAATAATTGATTAAGTATGGATTTCCCAGTTAATAAAGGTAAGTTAGATCTTTAAAAAATAAAGGGAACACATTACCAAACATTTCTGTTAGAGTAGAGATGTTTTATGTGATTTTTTTCCGGGAAGTTTTATGTTAGTAAGCGTTCTGCAACAGATGTCTGGTTAGCCTAGATATGTTTACTTACTCTTTGCTTTACATGCATTATGTGACTTTTTGCCAAAGCTTAATAGTAATTTTTATTACTAATAAAATGTTTTATAGTGTAGAAATATTCTTTAGGCTGGACTTGATGTACATACAAACCAAAAGCATGCTTTCTTAAAAGTTAAAAAATAAATTAAAAATCTATATATGTTTATTTCTTTTTTTTTTTTTAATCTGGGGCTTACACCATTTTTAATTCACTTTTATTTTTACTTTCAGGTAAACAGAAGGGTAAGAAGCCAGTAAATGAGGAGGATTTACTTGAAGTCCCTGAGGGATGGAAGGAGCCAGGGATCTCGAAGGACCAGAACCCCCACGGCATGGTCAGTGAGAGCTCATTTGCCACACTCTTCCCGAAATACAGAGAGGCTTACATCAATGAGTGCTGGCCACTCGTCAAGAAAACATTAGGAGACCATGTAATCATTATATTATGATCATTGATATATTTTAAAATTTATCCCAACAGTGGATTAGGTTTTACCTGCTTATTGATTAAATATGATACACAGATTCTGACAGTTTTTGGGGTTTGTTTTTTTTTCGCAGAATATCAAGGCTGAGTTGGATGTAGTGGAAGGAAGCATGACAGTACAGACAACCAGGAAAACCTGGGATCCTTATATCATCATTAAAGCCAGGGATCTCCTCAAACTGCTGGCCAGGAGTGTTCCCTACGAACAGGTGCCTCTGCTGTCTTTGTTATAGAGCAAATCACATAATATATAGAATTTGTTCTATTAAATGACTGAGTGATATGTAAAGTTAAACATTTATAAATAAAGCCAAATATGCAATAGAAAAGTATAGTATAGAAAAGTATTGATATATTATTTTGGTTAATGAAAAATTTTAAGTTATGTACCAATACTTATGTCATTTCACTGATTTCAGGCTATTAGAGTGTTAGAAGATGATGTTGCATGTGATATTATCAAAATTGGTTCCCTGACAAGGAACAAAGAAAGATTTGTCAAGAGACGACAGCGTCTGATTGGACCAAATGGATCAACTCTCAAAGCGATTGAAATTCTAACTGATTGTTATGTGCTGGTACAGGGAAACACTGTGTCTGCTCTAGGTCCATACAAGGGACTCCGCGAGGTAAGGTCATGCTGATTAGTCTTATCATCACAAATAAACCTTAAATTCTAAATGTTTCATATAAAAGTAGTACATTTTACAAAATTTCAGGATATTTTCCATACTTTTGATAGTTATTTGTATTGTAAATCATTAATGTGAGTGTAATTACCAGAATATCAACTTGCCATTTTTCACAAAAATGTAATTCTAATGAAAATGGTGAACTTGAGCATCCAAATGAAACTGTGAAGTCATTTTATGTTTTACAGTTTAAATCGTTGTTTGTAGGTGAGGAAGATAGTCGAGGACACCATGAAGAATATTCACCCCATTTACAACATAAAGGTAGGTAATTCAAACACCCCCCCCATTCAGTGTTGTAAATTTCAGTTTTAATGTCCCTTTGTTTTTCAACAAATAATTCTTTATTTAGGAAATGTCCAATAAAATTGAAGTTTTATATAGGAATCACCTTGTCCGTCTGTCCATCTGTCTGTCTGTCTGTCTGTCCGTCTGTCTGTGCAATCGTTATCCATATCTTTCTTACAGGGACATTAGAATCTACTACTCCACACAAAGATTGCCCATGACCTAAGGGTGTGTCATGACCTTGACCCAAGGTCATTTGGGGAAGTTCAAGGTCACTGGAAGGAAAATTTCATAATTCGTGTCCGGTCCATATCTTTCTTATGAATAAACTTGGTAGGTTCTCATTTCACACAAAGATTGCCCATGACCCAAGGGTGTGTCATGACCTTGACCCAAGGTCATTTGGGGAAGTTCAAGGTCACTGAAAGAAAAATTTCATAATTTGTGTCCGGTCCATATCTTTCTTATGAATAAACTTGGTAGGTTCTCATTTCACACAAAGATTGCCCATGACTGAAGGGTGTGTCATGACCTTGACCCAAGGTCATTTTGGGAAGTTCAAGGTCATTGGAAGTAAAATTCATAATTTGTGTCCGGTCCATATCTTTGTTATGGATAAACTTGGTGGGTTCTCATTTCACACATAGATTGTCCATGACCCAAGGGTGTGTCATGACCTTTACCCAAGGTCATTTGGAAAAGTTCAAGGTCACTGGAAGTAAAATTCATAATTTGTGTCCGGTCCATATCTTTCTTATGGATAAACTTGGTAGGTTCTCATTCTACACAAAGATTGCCCATGACCCAAGGGTTTGTCATGACCTTGATTCAAGGTCATTTGGGGAAGTTCAAGGTCACTGGAAGAAAAAGTTCATAATTCTTGTCCGGTCCATATCTTTCTTATGGATAAACTTGGTAGGTTCTCATTTCACACAAAGATTGCCCATGACCCAGTGGTGTGTCATGACCTTGACCCAAGGTCAATTGGGGAAGTTTAAGGTCACTGGAAGTAAAATTTATAATTTGTGTCCGGTCCATATCTTTCTTATGGATAAACTTGGTAGGTTCTCATTCTACACAAAGATTGCCCATGACCCAAGGGTTTGTCATGAGCTTGATTCAAGGTCATTTGGGGAAGTTCAAAGTCACTGGAAGAAAAAGTTCATAATTCATATCTGGTCCATATCTTTCTTATTGATAAACTTGGTAGGTTCTCATTTCACACAAAGATTGCCCATGACCCAAGGGTGTGTCATGACCTTGATCCAAGATCATTTGGGGAACTTCAAGGTCACTGGAAGAAAAATTTCATAATTCATGTGTGATACATATCTTTATTATGGAAAAACTTACTTCTGAAAAAAATGTCCACTTTATTTTGGACAGTTCTAGTTAGTACAAATATACATAACTATGTAGTGATAATGTTTACTACAATATTTGATACATGTTTGCATAATAACAGATTTCCATATCCACATTTTATATGTTATATATTTCCATTGAACAGTGACATGTTAAGTGATATATCTTTTTTTTAGACATTAATGATCAAAAGAGAACTAGCAAAGGATCCAGAACTCAGAAATGAAAATTGGGAAAGGTTTTTACCAAAATTCAAGTCAAAGAACATCAGTAAACGAAAGCAGCCGAAAAAGAAGAGGGTGAAAAAGCCATATACACCATTCCCTCCTCCCCAACCAGAGAGCAAGGTAAAAAAATCAATATTAAGATATTTACATTTCTATGTATTCGTCTTTAACATTCTTTACAAATTAGAATTTTGTTCATTTTGTCATGAACTACCATGGATGAGCATGAATATCTCCACTGTTACGTCATAGTACATGTACTGTACTTGATGTCAAAATTATAGTACAAACTGTTTTGCTTTTTTAAAAATGACAGTTGAATGGCATAATTTGTGGTAACTCATCAGAAAATAATGTAAATATAAGAAATGAATTTAATTTTTTGAAGATTCATAGGTACATGAACTACAATGCTTCACACCAGCAGATTTAACATTTACCTTGATCCTTTCTGTAGGTTGACAAAGAACTGGCCTCTGGAGAATATTTCTTAAAACCTCAACAGAAGAAAGCAAAGGTGCAACAGGAGAAGAAGGTAGGTTGTTACTAAAATACAGAGGGAAATTATCTAGATATTACCTGAATCAGATTAGTCTTTGTTAGTAATGGATTGGAATAATGATGAGGTTTTTTATGACTTTAAGGAGAAGCAGCTGAAAGCTGTACAGAAAAGTCAGGAGAAGCGAGCCAAGGCCTTTGTGGCTCCGAAAGAAGACACAGCTCCTCCTAAGAAAAAACAGAAGGTCACGGGTATGTTAGGAATAATGGTATTCAAAGTGGTAAAAAAGTGAAGAAAAGATACAATTACACAGAATCCACACAAGACAAATTTCTGACTTTTTTTTTTTTTTGCTTATACTTGTATGTAATCCAAAGTAATGAGAAGGAAGCAATGTTTCCCTTCAGAAGTTTTATTTGAATTGTTTAAATTATCTGTTTTTAAATGACATATTGGTTTCTTGTTTTCAGAAGATGTTAACGTGGAAGAATTAAAAAAGAAAATTAAAAAATCACAGGTATTAAAGTCTACATTTACATAAAACAACAAATGGCATTTTTTAAATGTTATTTTCTACTTATGTAAGTAATAGTAGATATTCAATATATGGATTTTAAATTTCCTTTCAAAAATTTTCCAGAAGAAAAAAGTAGGAAAGTCTTGATCTGCACAAAGTGAATCATGGGATACTGTTGGGCTTTCATTGAACATGGAGTTGGTAGAACAGTGGGAGGAAGACTGTGTGAAGCGGAAAGTATACTGAAAGAGTCAGTCACGGTTGACTGGGATTTCATCAGTCACGGTTGAATGGGATTTCATCAGTCATGGTTGACTGGGATTTATAATGTTTTCTGTTGTCCAATATTTACATTGTACATTGGCAGCATGTTTTAAATAACTCTGAAAAAAACTACATGTATTATGTATTGTGTAGTAACAGTTCTTCAGGAAAAGCATATTGTACAGGCTGTTTCCAATAAATTGTTTGATTTAATATGAATAATAAAGTACATGTTCTTGAATTTCAATGCAAGTGTTTGACCAGAACCTGAGTGTGTTAAATTTTTGCTGATTTTTTTTTTGGCATTTGAGAATCTACATTTGATTTACACCTCATCTTGAATATATTGTAACACATTATGGTTGAAATTTCTTGCCTGCAGCTAAGAAAGTGAATTATATTAACCATTCCAGACTGGGTGTTCATTCTAACTATCACTTTTCATGCAGATATTTTCAAATCTTTGTTAACTTGTGTGTATAACTTTATATTTAGCTGAAATTGCCTTCTTTTTTAAAATGGCACTTTTAAAATTTTCATATTTGAAGAGTATTGATGTTAGGGTCAAATGAGAGTAATAAAGTGTGAAATTGTTGTCAGTAATATACAGAAAACTTTAAGACATAACCCCCCCCCCCCCCCCAATACACAAATGCCACCCACCCACACAAATAATATGAAGGATCTCATGTCCGCTAAAGCATACTTTGACTTATTTTCTCAATTATTGATAAGCATGCGTATAAAGAGGCATTGAAATCTAGGTATAAATTTTAATTGAGCATCATTCTTGCCTCCTCTATACCCCCCTCCCTAATCATCAACAATTCCCGAATTAATTTTTTTTTTACTTTTTTTCTTTCAAACAATCACATCTATCAGCGAATAGAGAAATATGTTACAGTATCTATAAATTATCTAAACTATGATCATTGATTTACTGTCAGTCGACATATACAGGTGATATTGATCAGCAGATGTCTCCAGATTGTCAGCTCAGCTAGGTGTGTCTTCTCCTGGAGAGTTGGCCATACCTGTCCAAATAATCCAGGCTATACCCCCCCCCCACCCCCGGTATGACGAGACTACATGTCGATATATATAGTGTAAGTGACAGTCACATGGAGAATAACTAATGAATATCCACCCCACCCCTAGATATCTATCAGAAACTAACATTTTTTTTTGTATAGTATGGCCATTAGTATCTGGTTCCTCACCCAATAATTATGTCATTGTCAATTATGTATTAATAATTATACCATCACAGACATAAATACTTTATGCTTGTTTCGCCCTAAATACTATAATTATTAGGGATGTCAACGAGTACCCGGTTAACCGGGTACTCGATCGAACGTCCGAGTATCGAATACTAAAACTGGTACTCGGTTACTCGGATGTATATTTTTAAATACTTCTAAGCTTATTTACTAATGCATTAAAACATCGGTTTTAAAACGTAAAATGTTCATTGCACTACATGTAATATCCACCCCACCGCCTGTGGCAGTGTTTATACAGTAATTATCTATCAGAAACTTTAATTACATCGAACATTTTTCCATTATATTTAAATAAATCAAATAAGTATGGCCATTATTGTTGATATATCGTTTGATTACATGCCAATTAATGCAAATGGTTGAAGGCAAATGCTTTAAAAATCTTATGTCCATTGTTGCTCCAAACTACAACATATACGTAATTTTATGAAATCTAGGATCAAAAATTGTCAATTATGTATTAACTTATCATTACAATAACCGAACAGATTAGTTTTTAAACAAAACACTGTGACATAAAATACTTTATGCTTGTCATAATTTTTCGCATTTGCCTGAATACTTATATAATTATATAATTTTTTTGTTGTCAAAAGGACATCCCTAATAATTATATAATTTTTTGTTGTCAAGGAATTCTTGTTTAGTAGTATCAAGCCAATCTAAAAATTTTAGGTTATACCACCCAACCCCCCAACCCCGCCTCCAAATAACACTGACTTTTATCTGCTCTATAGATGTCTATATAATATGTATAATAAGATGACTCTGTTGGAACAAATACCAATAGCTGTGTTCAGATGAACTTAAGAGGTTTTTAATAAACTACAATACATGTGCCTCTTTTCAAAATGTACTCGGTAAAAAACAATTCCGCCATTCGTCTAATTGTGCTAAACGGACTATGTTTTGAATAAATGGAAGAAAATAAAAGGTGAAGGCAACGAATAAACATCAACAAATACAGCTTAATAAATAAAAGGTATCGTAAATATGTCAAAAAATACGGTGCCCTAGAAATACTATAGAAGTTCACGGAGAATAATCTGACATTGTTATCTTACTACTAGATGGTAATGGATGCAGGGAAAACTTCATGAAAAGTCTCGTGAATCAGGATCTAATATTCTTCAGTCTCTTAGACTGATGTTTAAAAGATCAGTATCTCGTAATAAACGGGATTTTGACGTCCAGTTAATAATCAGATTTCATGATTTACTGCTCATGCACTCTCAAACTCAAAAAGCATGCATTTATTATAGGACTTATAAGTAGGTATACCGGGTATTGCTTTAACCCCCCACCCCCACCCACACACACACAGACCATTTTATAAATATATTATTATATCAACTTTAAATCGCAAAAATAGATCACAATCTAGGCGGAAACAAAACTAAGGGAAATGTTCTATTTAAGACACAACAAACAATCTTGAAAACATTTCCACTTCAAAGATGTGTTTCATCACGGAATAGCTCACTGACTATATATATATATATATATATATATATATATATATATATATATATATATATATATATATATATATATATATATATATATATATATATATATATATATATATATATATATATATATATATATATATATATATATATGTTCTTCATTAATCCCAATGACAAGGGGGGTGGTCAAAATTGATTTTAATTAAGTTAATTGGGAACATGATAGTATATGTATTATATACAAATTAAAGTATAAAATAAAAACAACACATTTTCAAATTTATCTGATTCAGAATACTGTAAGTTAAAGTCGGTGGGCCGAATTTAATCGACAACCTCCGCTGATTTCTATAATCTGCAGCATGTGTTCTCTGTCGCGTCTCTATACGGCCCTCTTACGTGGACCGTGATATAGAAAAGGAGCCACTGCCATGTTCAGGGCTATTTTAGTAATCAGCCTGTGGACCTGCGCTCAGACCGATCTCTTTAGTGCCATCTGTAAATTACAGGACTTACTTCGAGAGGAGGAAAAATTACAGATCAGTTTAAACAGGTACATCAGCAGCATTGAGGAAACTGGACAAACCCTTCCCCCGGGGATCACCAGGTAGGAATTTATTTTTAACACCTGTTCACCTGTTGAGATTTTCATTCTATATCGACCCGTAAACTTGTCGGTATTATAAATTTCTTCACTGGACTACAGAAGGAGACGCTCAAATTCGGTAGGAGTAGAGGCAATGTGTAATACCTCTGTCTATACTTTTCAGAAACTTTAATAGTCTTCCAAGCTATTCAAACCATTTTCCCCAGAATTACCTTACTAAATGGAGTGGTTAATCATAATTTTAGCTCACCTGAGCTGAAAGCTGTTGTGAGCTTTTCTGATCACAATTTGTATGTAGTCCGTCTGTCTGTCCGTCCGTCTGTTAACTTTTTACATTTTTTTTACTTCTTCTCTAAAACCACTGGGTCAATTTCAACCAAACTTGCCACAAGACATGATTGAAGAGGATTCAATTTAAATTGGTTCAAATGAAGGGTCACACTCTCTGTCAAGGGGAGATAATTAAGAAATAGTGAAAATTTGGTGGCTTCTCAAGAACCACTGGGCCAGGAAAAAATGAAACTAATGTGGAAACATCCTCTGGTAGTTAAGCTTCAAGTTTGTTCAAATCATCACCACGGGGAGAAGGGTGGGACCACAAAGGTTTACATAGGATTATATAGAAAAAAATCTTTTAAAATCTTCTTCTCAAGAACAACAAAGTCCTGATGTTTGGTCATATTTATATGGAAACATCCTCAGGTAGTGTAGATTCAAATTTGTACAAATCATGGTCCCATGGAATAGAGTGGGACCAAAATGAAAGTTCAAACTTATAGGGAAAAAGCCACAGTAAGTTAAAGAAATGTGTACGCATTCTAAGACAGTGAAGATTCAAGTTAATTTAAATTATAACCCCCCCCCCCATTTTTTAGGGATAGGTACTAGGGACCAATTATGCATACAAGATTTTCAATACGGGATTGATTTTTGCTTTTCCTAGCCACAAAACTTAAGTGAGAGATGTGGTCCATTTGCCCTGTTGTTTTTCTCTTTTCATATTTTTCAACAATTATGCTCTTTTTTGGAAAATGTTTCATAAAGCCATGACGCTATTTGCTTGTATTAGAAACAAATGATCATCAACTAAAGCTAAGATACTCATTTGTTTCCGGAAATTCGATCGCTTCTTTTCTTTGTATATACAAGTGTTTTTGTTTAAAATTTCTAGATTTTCCTCCAACGTGTGTTTAAGATATTTAAGACATTTTAAGCTCAGCAATTTATTTATAGATTTTTAATTTCACAATTTTCATTGTAATTGCAATGCTGCTTCCAGCAATGTGAAGAAAAAGTATAAAAGTAAACAGCACTAACAAGACGAATTTTGTGCATCACTGATGTCCCTCGGGCCTGCATGACAGCTTGATCATGGCGAAGGTTAAAGTTACTCAAATGTAGGTCAAACTTCAAGGTCAAAGTCAAAAGATAAAAAATGATGGTACCCAAAGAAAGATATTGGCATAAGGAAAATTATGAGGGTTAGCCCCCCCCCCCATTTTTTTGCACAGATAGACATAATACAGACATTGAACATTTTGGCAAAGATTTAGCCCCCTTGTTTTAAGAGGCAGAGGTTTCAGTGTAGTCAAAGAAGGGTAAGCGGTAGGATGTGAGAAAAAAGTTACTGAAAGACGTTTGACCCCCTCCCCCTCCAAAAACACACTCGCACACGAAATGTTCACATTTGGAGAATTTACTTTTTTCTTCTTTTTTTTTTTTTGCTTCATTTTTTAAAGATTGAATGTTCTACTCTTTCAATTAGCCCCCCCCCCCCTCCCCGGTTCAATTTGCTTCCGACGCCAATGAGAACATATGACAGTCTCACTAAGATGCGATTTGATTTTCTTTACATGTCAGACATGGTTTTCTCGTCAACCTGACGGACATCTGGCACCTCTGTATCTTTTGTGAATTGTTTTACATAACTTAACATCAATAACGGCGGGGAAAATATGTCGTGCAAGGAGGCTATTAATTTCTTTTATAAGAAATATCGAACAGTAAAGGTAACGGTCTTTATCGATAAATTCATCTGAAAGATAATCAAGATGATAGCAAGAGTCGGCCTTCCTTAGCTTTCTTATATCACATTTATATGCAAAAATTTGAATTGAACATTATCATATTTTATTGTAATATACCTATACAATGGGATTGGGCACAAGTTCTCAAAACTTATTTCGCCCTCTCCCTACAAGGAAAGTTTATAAAGTTTAAGCTACATATGTGTTACACAGTTTTAGAAAAATATTAATAAATTCACAACATGTTTAATAATAAACTGCAAGGACGTATGTGATGTACTAATGCTATACAAAATCATGCACAAAATATCATTTAAATCTGCCAGACTGCTGAATATATGAATGGACAATGGAAAAAAGATATTCATTTTCAGCAGCACTTAAAGAAGAATCGCCCCACAGTAACGTATAATTGCAAAAATTTTTCGTCATTCACGGGGAATATATGTTTTAGATTTTGCGGGAGATTTTTTATCTATCATCTTTATATGGAGAGAGAGAGAACACTGAATCGTAAATTAATTTCATTTAGTTCTATTTCGATATATTCTAAGTATTATTAGTTTTAATAAAACTTGATTAAAACATTTTCACCCTAAGGCCAGATAAATCTCATTCAGGTATGAATTAAACTTTGTACTAAACACTCTAAATGTCAACGTCAACATGCAAAGTATCTGTCGCAAAATCACTTTACCTTACAGTGAATGATTTAAATGGGAAAAAAATGAATATCACAACATTAAATCTTATAAGAAATGTGGTTTCATTTTGTGTTTTCAAAAAGAATCTTTATTTGATGATGCAAGGCTTAATAAATTATTTGAGATCCTATTGTCGTCCACCGATGAAAAGGCGCCGATATTAATGTATATAAAATGAAGGCTGCAATATTTCTTTCTCTTCTAATGTGCTTTACAAGAATAATAAAAAGAAAGTTTTTTTAAGAAAGGAGCACAATTAGCGCCGTTCGAAATTCCATCAGTTTGTAAGACTATAAACATACTGTTACTGAGAAACTGCGTTTTTTTAAAAATTGGATGTCGTCATCCTTGTGTGTAAAATCAGATTGGATCTGAATTAATTATTTTACAGATGGTCAAATACAAGATATTAAAGTTTTCCAATTTTTAAAGGACTTGTCTATGATATCTAAATGCATAAGTTTATTAAGGGCGAGGAATGGTTTTATAAATTGTTGAAAAAAAATCATAATCGTGTTTTTTCGCGTTTCAAGTGCTGTTGCATGATATTAATAATACATGTGTAGGGAAAAAATAGAGATTTCAGCTTTTCTTAAATTTCTTCGGAGTTTGGTTCTGGGGATATACGTTTACTTTACTTAAATATCTTGGAGAAGAATTTGCAGAACTTTTATATACTGGTATAGGGTTTCAATTATGGACAACAATGTTCATGCTCGATGTCTTGAGACGTGAATTACAGTGTGTATATACATGTATATATCTTTAGGTCATAGACAATTTAATAAGGTCTCTATCCATTTCAAGACAATACGCACAGTTAAATACTAGCTTTATACTTACATGTATTAAGTCATAACTATTTTACAAAATGCATATGAACGAAAGAAACCTCGGGCTGATACGAGATCTATCTACATGTATTGATATGATCTATAAAAGCTGCGTCGTATTCAGTTGAGGCAAATATCAAAGGATCTATATTCAAACTTAGATATGATGTACAAGTTCGTCAACTTTACATTAGCCCGGTCTCGGGACGATATTACATGCTGCTTGCATACCACGTTCAATATTGATGACGACAGTCGATAGTTAGATATTCTGCATGTTTTAATTGACCGAATGTCAAAGCAGCTTTATTCAGACTCATGATTTACGTTTCATTAAATTATCACCCTCAGCTGTTTGATAAATAAACTTCTTTAATAAACAAGATGGCATAAATTACGGAGCCTGATGATATACTCTCATTCATTAGTTCATAATGCAGACACCTGTTGCACATTTGTCCTTTTTGAAGATTTTCAGAGTCTCTTAAAATCAAGCGACAGACTATTGGAGACAGCACCCGGTATATCGAACACCCTGTCAATGACTTTCATCTCTTGTATCGATTTGTGGTGGACTGGCAGACCGTATTCGATGATATTTGGTGTGAGCACTGCGAAGTGACTGATGCCGCCAAAGGTACTCACTTGAGAAAGTGAAATTATCTTATATAGATACACATATAAATTCTAACGAAAATAAAAATTTAAATGGTTTGTTAATCGACACACAGAATAAAAATCGAATATTTACCCTTTTGTTTCAGATTTTAATTTTACTGTTCAACTTGTAACTAAGCGCCTCGGACTGTGGCCCTCTAAGTATGACCTTGATGGCGCCTCGCACGCCCTTCTTCGTCTTTGGAAAGTGTACAAACTCAATCTGGACGACTTGATCAATGGCAGGGTGGTGAACTACACTGCTGACCAGCCGATGTCAGACGACGAGGTACTGGCCGTGACCCGGTACACTGACCGGGTCAAGGACGACTATTCTGAGATGAAGTGGCTTGGCGCTTTATACAGACGATTACAGGGACAGGACGGGTTCTCAAAAAATGACTCGGGAGTCATTCGTGTCGCTCGGGCACTTGCTGCATCTCTTTATAAAGTTAATAAAATTTTTATACACAATTTGTGACTGGATTTTTATAAAGCATACTTCTGCAAGGGTTTTAAATAAAAATATATAAATATTTTCAAGAAAAACAATGTATACTGTTGCAATAAATTCTACGATACTTAGGTATGTTTTTAATTCATAAATGTTTCATTAAAATTCCAACCTTTTTTAAAGGGGAAAACCTTCTACATCCATAATTTTGCAAATACCTTTCCTTTGTAGCTAGGGCTGTCCAAGAATGCATCTCTTGTGTTGGAGCCATTTCAAAGTTTGGGTAAGGTTGTTTGGGGATTAGCAACATTGTTCCATTCTTAATTAAAACAAATACTAGTAAGCTCGCAAAACAATGGTATACTTCATGTAAGTTCTGTGAAATATTACTGATGATTTCCCATCATAGTCCTTCAACATTGATATGTCTAGGTAACCGTGGTATTTTGAGGGACACCGCATTTTATCAATCCAGTATAACAAACAACAACGGATCAGTTACAGAACCAAAACCACGTGACCCGATGTACGAGGCCCTCTGCCGGGAAGATCAAAAAGTAAAGTTAACTTTTAACTGTTTCGATCATTTGTAATTAAAAAGCATCATTTCTGTAGCTTTTTAGGTGTATACAGAATATTAAATTAGGATCTCAGAGCATTTTGTAGACTCCCCAGGAACTGTCCCGACTCCGCTGCTTTTGGCGGGAAACCCTGGTGCCATATTACAGAGGAAAAGAGGAAGTTGTGAATTACGAACCAAGAATTTCTCTCTTTCATGATGTTATCTCACCTGACTACATAAATATTTTAAAATCCATTGCCTTAAAAGGGGTATGTTTTTTCGTGTGTTTTTCGGTACCCCTGTTATAGATATTTCATTTTTCGATTTCTTTCAATATATTGCTTAGACTATACTAGAGGTTACTTTAATATGATAATTTATAGTTACATGTACACTGTATTTCAAATTTCATATCTTCCATATTTTATAGACATATCTCTTACAACTACAATATACTTTGTTTTTAGTTCTCTAGATCCACGGTATTCTTAGAGGGAAGTGGACCTAACGGGGAGACACGCTACGGTCAGATGGATGACGTCAGGGTTAGCCAAACGTAAGTCTCCAAGTGACTTGTTCAACTGAATTTGTCTATCCTTACAAGGTCACGCACAAGCTGGTGCACTCGTGACCCCTGACCAAGTGGACTTGTGATCCCTGACCTCATGACCTCTGACCTTGTGAACTCGTGACATCTGACCTTCTGAGGATGGATTTTGTCGATTTTTTTAGCTTTATTTCCATTGTTTGCTTCGTGTTCAAGTTAGGTACTGTTTTTTAGATGCTGGATTGGCACAGACGAACACAGAGAGCTTGTTAGATTGGAAAATAGGATAAAACTTATAACAGGACTGAGTGCAACCTATAAACCATTCTACAGTCACTCGGAAAAATTCCAGGTCTTTCTTTTGAATAAAAAGTAGAAATGCTGGATCTACAATAAAGCCAATTTTAAGTCGGTCCAAGATTCTAGGGTTTTTGTAACTTAATGTAAAACACACAATTGTAGGTGCTGAACTACGGAGTTGGTGGCATGTATACGGTTCATCATGATTATATGGTAAGTTCCTTATATTATCTATTAATGTACATAAGATCCACTAACTTCAAAAATAAATTACGAATTCCTGGAAAATGTTTGAAAATATTATACTAGTAGCCAAAACTGTATGTTAGACTGGAGAAAGCGTTTCGTCTTGTAAATTGTATGATTTAATTCGTTTAATTAGGGACTAAAAATTGAATATATTATTATCATTGTATAAAAAATTAACATTAATTTTTAAGCTATCTTAAAAGATATACTGTATAATTTGTTACAGAGGTATCCGCTAGGGGCACCTGTCAATATTTTGGATTCGGAGGACCTTCGCTATTCTGGGGATCGAATAGCAACATGGATGTTTTATGTAAGTATCATACTTATCAACATAGTTGAAGTTGATTTTATTAGTTGTGTTTTACCATGCTATTTTTTCAATTCCACTTTAGTTTTATTTCTTTTTCTTCAAAAAGAAACCAAAGAAAAATACTTTGCATACCAGACTGAAGACTGTTGGTGTTAAGTACATTGTGTTATTTAACTTTTTGTACTGGATTTTCATGATTTTCTTGTTTGAACAGCTAAATGACGTAAAAGCTGGTGGTGCTACAGTGTTCCCGGAAGTCAAAGCGAGGATACCCGTCGCTAAGGTACCACAAATGAATACATGTATACGTATGAAAGAAAGTTTATGAAAAAGGGTACCATTGAAAATAGTACCATTGATTGATAACTACAGTCTTTAACATTGCTACAGGGAGGCGCTGCTTTTTGGTATAATTTAAAACTGAGTGGAGCCGAGGACCCCCGAACTCTACATGCCGGTTGTCCCGTCTTAATCGGGTCCAAATGGGGTATTGTTATCTCCACAAATTGTAACACTTCTAGAGTGAAATTAAATTATTTAGGATAAATAAGCAGAAAACTAAAAACTTGCAAAGGAAGGAGATTGAAGGGCCATTGTATTCTCAATAATAAAAATTTTGGGAGGCATGAGAATTGTAAGATATTTGAAACCTCTGAATAAGACAGGCCATTTTGCTGTTGTATTTGACAGTGAGTAACAAGTGGCTAAGACAGGAGGGTCAGGTGTTCCGGAGACTGTGTGGACTGACGGAGGAGGCCACGGAGGATCTACCCACAGCCTGAGGGGTCAATCATAAGGTCACCACTCAGGACAATAATCCAGTCACGTGCTGGGCTCCTTCCTTCATTCAACACAATGAACTTTTTTAATCATCGCGTCATAAAATCACTCTATTACAAACGTAGCGGCTGGTTACAATTAAAAATCATTGTTTTTATTATGTTTTCATTTCCTTTGAAATTCGATTTTGTTCTTTTTCTAAAATTCTTGAGATGTGTGATGTTGCTGTATTCATGTACATGTACGTGTATACTAGTATTGTTTTATACATTTACTATAAATATTAAACACTCTTCAAATGAAATATGTAGATAATGAACAGTATTAAAGCTCAAAAACAATTCGGGAGCAGAGCAAACACGGACCTCCGAAACATCAGAGGTGAGATCAGGTGTCATATAGGAATAAGCATCCCCTGTCGACCGGTCACACCCCCTTGTGTTCTTGGCATAATCGGGAAAACGGGAAAATCCAGTAGGTAAATAATGGTCAGCATTCGACTAAATGATAAATTGTATTTGCTGACAAGGTCATTTTATCGACCATAAAACTTGCAAAATAATTACTTTAAATGAAACTTTTAACATCCTTGACTCATCAGGTTCTTTGCCAATAGCTTGTCTCATCTTTAAAAAATTGGTTTTACGTAAAGCATGCTTTCAATTATCGAATAAACCCTGTATGCAGATGATAGGATTATATTACTACATAAGTAAGGGAAGTTGATGAAAAAATTAAATACAGTTATCAAATTTATCATAAAGTAATTAGCTTACCATTAACGTCTAAAGCCATTCTTTTTACGAATAATATTTATTATCCATAAATACGCAATACAAAGTAGTCACAACCATTCATGAAATATTTACATGTGATCATAATGAAAACATACAGTCATTAAATGTATATTACTCCAGCATAGTCTTCGTTGTTTTTTTAATCCATCTTAAGTTCAAACCGTAACCCTGGAGCGGCTTTATATCGGAAAGTACCCGTCCACATTTGGCCCTCGGTGTCCGTAAATTGCCCTGTGCCTTCCATCCTGAATTAAATGGAATACAATTTTAAGAAACTTTATTAAGTAAAGTAAGGAATTTCCAATAAATAGCACGGCATGAAAAACTTTACCGAAAATATTTTGGTAGATGTGTTGCAACGTCATGTTTTTAATTCAAAGATAAATCAGTTTAACTCTTGAATTATTTTGTTAAATGTTAATTACTTTAGTAAATGATTTGATAAGAAGAAAAATTCTACGCGTGGAATCTTACTTATTTTCATTGAACTGTCCTTCATAAAATGAGTGATTTTTCCAGGTATATTTTCCCTGACCATGAAATTGATTATTGACAAAGTCCCCCTCGTACACTGCCCCGGAGGGGTGGGTCAGTTTCCCCTTTCCGTTCATCTTGTCCCCCTTCCACTCTCCCTCGTACACCGTCCCGTCTGTTGTCGTGTGGACACCGTGACCGTTCCGCTCTAGTGATCCGTCACTGCCATGCTGGTATTCTCCATCTATTTTGGAAAAGGCAACTGATTAAAGACATCTTTACAAATGGGGCTTAGGTATGGTACTGTGGTTTAGAAAGGAAAATTAATTGCTTAAAACAGATCATCACTTATTCTGGCTAAATGTAATATGTAAGTTTGATATTGCTTAGAAGCAAATCATCACTTATTCTGGCAGTATGTAATATGAAAGTTTTATATTGCTTCTGTGGGGCATTTTTCAGTGACTATCGAAAACACAGTTTTTAGTTTCTAAATTCCCGGCTCATCCCGGGTTTTACTACCCATTTTAATCACACTCTTTTTTCAGTAGATAAAAGTGTTTGGGAGACGAAAGCATCCTTGGCTGCTTGCTTGATTAACGTTACTTCTAGAATATTTCACTTATGATGGGTCTCCACCAATTGACGGTGATGTAAAAATTGGCAATAGCACAACCCTACCTCCTATATATATATCTTACTCTGTTTCCGTATTTGTCTCCGCACAACCCCTTTAGAGAAGATGTAGATAGCACAACCCTACTTACCGTATTTGTCTCCGTTTGGGAAGATGTAGATAGCACAACCCTACTTACCGTATTTGTCTCCGTTTGGGAAGATGTAGATAGCACAACCCTACTTACCGTATTTGTCTCCGTTTGGGAAGATGTAGATAGCACAACCCTACTTACCGTATTTGTCTCCGTTGGGGAAGATGTAGACGCCCTTGGTAGGTGGAGCTGGCACTTCTTCCTTATTCTTTTTATCTTTTTTGTCTGTAACATTTAGACAAATCATAAATTTTCATTTTTGTTGAGCTCGATCTAGGCATTTTTTCTGTTTGCTGCAAGATAATATTTTGGTATATGTGCACATAAAAGATTTTTTATTATTGTGCAAAAAAGATTAGAAACTTACATGGATTAATAGATTATCGATTTCCTTCGGTTTCTAATTAAAAAGACTATAAATTTATGTTCTCTATTAATTGAACTCCCTCAATGGTTTGCTTAATCAATACATCAGCCATTATATTTACAACACACCCACAATGCCACAACATAAAGCAGTTGCATTTTTCTTAGGATCTGAAGCTGTGGAAGGAATGACTATTGAACAGAAGCTTTGCACCAACTCTTCTTCTCAGAGATGAGCGCTCTGTTTTTGGTAATTTTACCTTTACAGGTTAATGGTTTTCCTGGTTTATCATAAAAAATATTGTACTGCAATAATTTCCTTGATAATAAAGCAGAGACCAAAAACATCACCATCAGTCGTGTATGTATTTGTTTTATTAGTTGCACTACTATAGCTAGAAAGCAATCAATATATCCAACGGCCCCTTAATTTTCTAATCACTATAGTGCTATATATTTTCCATAATTTCCGTCACAACGAAAACCAAACCCCTTACCACTTTGATCACTGTCTACGGTCTCTGTAAGAAATTATAGATACTACTATCTACAGCATGTACTCATAAAAAGGTAGACATTTGTTATCGACTATTGCTATCTCTTCAGATTATTTTAATTCTGTCAATAATACGAAAATTCTACATTAATTCAAGCATTTAGATAACTAGTGTGTTAATTTAAGTTAATAATAGAAAAAAAGATATCTTTGATAAATTGTTCTCCAACTTAATCAACAAATAGCCCTCTATATTTCTCTCTGTCATGGATTTTGGTACTGTTACAGATACATACATGGTCATATCTATAAATGTGCAATCATCAGTAATATGGGTGCAATGTGTTTAATTTATTGACCATCGTGATCATATTAAGAGATAAAGCTTGTGACTGAGAATTTTTTATAGATGCAGGTGGGTCAGACCATATAAACAATCACCATAGAATAGCAACACCGAAAATACACCATATCAACATTGTATATAACAATACCAGGCCGTGGATTAAGGTCAAAGGTCACAGCCTTAGTTCCTTGTTTCAAATGAGTTTCATCTGCTGCAAAAATTAATCTCTCCAGTTATACCATGTAAAGATATATGTATATATATGTATCACTTATAAACTGTAAACTTGAGTAAATTTAAAATCGCCTGGAATCATATAGATGAAAGCTTTTCAATACAATGTATTGTAGGCAGATTTTTAGTTCACCATTACGTAACATCACAAACATGTACACATACCTATGGCACGCCAAATTCACAAAAATGAGCTAAACCTAGTTTCACAATTGATAAACTAGGTTTATCGACTGTAAACTATAGTTTACAAACCGTAAACTATAGTTAACGTTTGTTTAGTATAGTGTTCATCTGTTATACTATATTTAACGGTCGTTAACGATAGTTTACGAATGCTAATCTAAGTTTATCTGTGTGTTAATAAGTGTTAACAATAGATTTTGTTGATAAACATTGATTCACGTTTGTAAACTATATTTTAAAATCTTAAACTATAGTTAAGAGTTGTTAATCATAGTTTCACAAATCGTGAAACTATATTTATCAGATCGTTAACTATAGTTAACGGTTTGTAAACTGTAGTTTACAAATCGTGAAACTGTATTTATCAGATAATCTATGTTTTGCAATCGCAAATGATTGTTTTCGGTTCAGTATAGTTTACGGTTGTGAAACATCGATTATCGCGTTAACTATGGTTTACAGATGTAAAATATAGATATATATATGTTAACTATAGTTTACAACGTAAACTATAAATTTACAACCGATAAACCTAGTTTATCGACTGTGAAACTATGTTTTGCTCATTTTTGTGAATTTGGTGTGCCATACATACCCTTTTGAAACTTAAACAGATAAAAATAATTCATTCATTTTTTTTTTTAGTATATACCGATAAAAGACTAAAAGTCATTTAAAAACTATAAGCATACATTTTAAAGCATAAATGTATTAATCAAAATGTTACTCGTAATAATGCTAAATAAAAGAAATTGCTGTTAACGCTTTTATAAGCTTCAACGACCAATTATCCCATAGCGTATTGAATAATCCAATCTTACCAGTTAAATTTTCTGTAATGCAATTATGACTTAAAATGAACAATGAACCTCTGTTACGATGAGATTTCTAGCTTTAAACCATCAATAAATATGCTTAAGAACAATAAGCAGTGTAAATTTATTCAATGGATAATGTTAAAAAAGCAGTAAATACACACCAGCTGGCATTCTGTAATGTTTACAAATTCTTCTCTCAATACATGGAGGCCGCCATTAATTTATTCGTGACCATGGATACATTTCTGTCGGTATTTTCGTATATCAGCTTTAATGACATATTTTTAGATAATTATGCGCTTAATAATGACAATAATAATAAATATTAGGTATGGGCGGATGATATGAGGCGATATTTTTTTTTTAAAAAAAGAAAACCACGAATACGAAAATATAGAGGCCAATAATAGATCAAGACAACTTCCGGTGACATTGGGACCTGTAATTTGACGATCGGCAGGACAAACTCGTCATGCTGCGGCCACAAAGTCTGGCGAGGGTGTTATCCAAGTGCAAAAAGACGAATTCTTTATCTCTGAGATTAGCCACTACAAAATCCGCCAGCGCTGCCAGTGCATCAAGGTAAACGTGACATCACTCAGCATAACATATGTACCATGTTGATAAATAACGAATTGTCTGCAAAGGTCTACACTTCTTTACATAAATAATTTGATTTATAGTACAGTTGACTCATGGTGGCTCGAAATGTGAGCTTTTGAAGTTCTTGTTCCCCGGCCCCTTTGTTTCAGCTAATCTAGGCTCCAAACTTTTAATTCCTCTCGAAGTCGAAGCAAGATGTATTTCCCATTATAATTTATAATATACATTTCAATGTACACCAGTGAAGCTTGCTATTATCCCAGGTAGGACTAACCTAGATAATGCTGAATATCTAGGGCTAGAGTGGGTTATGTGGGTTCTTTCAAAGTGACGCACTCAGGTCCAGCACAATCTCTTGATTAAGCTATATACAGGTCGGGACCAATCGCCCAAATTGGATATAATAGTCCGTTTGGGATATGATATCCCAAATTGGCTATAAATTTACAGTGCAAAAATTGAAAATTTTTATTTTGGCAATAAAAATCATAAATCCGCATCAGGGCACTTAAAAAGGAATAACTTTTGGTTGACAAGTTTTTCTGCAACCCTACCGTTTGTTAGATTGATCCCCAAGAAGTTACGGAACTTCTGAGGGATCAATCTTCTAAACAATGGACAAATGGCGAATACATTCTCATTGGTTAAGAAATTGATAACATCAGGAACTTTAAATTGTTGTTGATAATGATGAGACAAATTAAGCCCCACCTCTGTACAGGAGGAAACAATGTAATTGGTTATTTGATACACTAATTGGCATTTGCCTGAATTTCTATCCTATGTATATTTAAACAGTGAAGGAAAGCTGTGTAAATTTCAGAAGCTAATTAAGTAACGTCAAGAATGCCAAGCCTTACTGAAAGTCCAAACTAAGTTGGAAATGGTCATATTGTCAGGGACAGAAAGCAAAACTGAAATGAAAACTTGGGAGTAGGGGTGCAGATCGAGATACTCCCTATCTGACACCATGTCAAATAAAGTGGCCACCTTGACAGTTACTAGTTAAAATGATGATAACAAATAAATACAAAGCAAAGGACATGAAGGAAGAAAACTTTCCTGAAATAGATATTAAAACACATTTTAAAGAATGTGAGAAATATGTTTATATTTAATGACATTATCAAAAGTTCTTGGTACAAGTCAAGTTTTCTCCAAACATTAGACACAATATTGTCCTAATCTTTTATCAAATAAGTATATCATATTCGTACAAAGCTTGAAATCTCTGTACATTTCTGTGGTGTAGCAAGTCATGTAATGCTCTTGTAGTCTGTAGAATTCACACCATAGTAAAAAGACATTTTAAACTATAACAGGGAATGTTTTACATATTTTTTCAGGAGATTTAAAGGATATCCACAAATTTCAAAAGGAAGTAATCTTTTGAGAGTGTCAGAGAGCAATGTCTTCAACAGATACTACAGTTCTGCAGGTAATGGAGTGTTGAGCAGTGGTACCTTAACCTTCATTCAATATCTCAAAAAGTCCTGGGCTTGTCAAAGTCAGTCTGAAGTCCCAATCACATTTTCTTTATTTAATTTATCTTCAATACAGATGTATCTCAAATAAAAAGATCCAAATATCTAGAAGTTTTCTCTCAGTTTCTTCAATTTTAAATGGAAAATTTACTGTTTTCTCTTTTGTCATATGGTCCCTTATTAAATCTGCCATGTAAAATGCTGTTTACCTTCTAACTAATTTTTATGAATACCAGTATATTTTCTTTTTAATAATTTTGTCTGAATTTTTATATGACTTTATATTGGAATGTTGTTGACAGTCTTTGACAAATCTTTTTTTAAACACATGCCCTTCGGGCAGGTGTGATCATCAATAATGTTAGCCCGAAGGAATATTTACATGCCCAAAATTTTACCAAGTTATATTATTCTTAATTGCCTTTTCATGCCAAGGAAATGATATGAAGAAATCCATTCTGTCAATATTTATTATTAAGTAAACATGTAAAATTTTATTTTGTACTTCACATGGAAAAATCAAAGACTTTAAAACCACTTATTTAATTTGATTATTTTCTTAGAATTTACACTTTACATAAATAATGTTCTGTGTTGTATAAATTCATTTTTATTTGATAATTAGTGGACTCTGTGTATTAAGTAAACATGATAAATACCAGGTAACCCATTCATAAATAATGTTGTCCTACCCACCCATTCAAAAGTTGTCCTCCCTGCGTTGTCGCCCACCATGGAGACAGGGACGATCAGTAAGTGGCAGAAGAAGGAGGGGGACAAGGTATCTGAGGGGGACCTCCTCGCTGACATTGAGACAGACAAGGCCACCATGGGCTTCGAAGCATCAGAGGAGGGCTACATCGCCAGGATATTTGTGGAAGAGGGAACTAAAGATATCCCCATAGGAAAGGTAGACATTTAAAAATAAGTTTTTGTTTGAGGAAAAAAAAATCTTTCACCAATTATATCTTTGCTACATCATATAGATATGGAAATTTATATATTGGGTTATTTTTGCTAACCACATGGGAAGAAACTTCTCCCTTAAATGAACAAGCACGTATCTGCTCTCATGTTGTAAAGCAGGCAAATGAACAACAGAGTCAAAGTCTTTTATGCTGATTATTTTGTATAAATTAACAAAATACAGAAATATGATGTCAGACACATTTTTGTTGTAGAGATAATTTTTATGTATGTAAGGAATGACATCAGTCAACATGTGCCCATTACTTTCAGCTATTGTGTATAATCGTGGAAGAGGAGGGAGATATTGCAGCATTTAAGGACTATGTTCCCAAACCGGAAGATGACCAACCACCAGGTGGTTCAAAGCCAGCATCAGCACCCCCACCACCCCCTCCACCCCCTCCAAAGGCAGCCCCACCCCCTCCTCCCCCCAAGGTAACAGCACCACCTCCACCACCTGTGGCAGCGGCTCCAGTAACACCACCACCACCCGTGGCAGCAGCACCACAACCTGCAGCAGGTGGTGGAGTCCCAGCCACACCTTACGCCAAGAAGCTAGCGGCAGAGCGAGGAATGGATCTTTCTGTAAGAATTCATTTACGTTATATTTTCTGTTGTTTGTTATATAAAGAAGTAGAAGTACGTTATGATTAATCTATTCATCAACTTTTTACAATTTATGATACTAAGTTAAGGTAGTCCGATCCTCAAGTTTATAAAATTAACAGTCAACTAATCAAAAATGCTCATTAAAGTATCTCTGAATTCACAAAGTTATGTAAATTTATCCACAATATTTCTTTAAAGTTATAGATTAAAGTTAATCATATTATATAGGGAAAGTTGTCAAATCTCCAATATTTTTGCAGAAAAAGCGAATTGGAATATATGCAATTCATTTTTTAATTGCACATTTATCAACTAATATATTTTAGGTTAAAAAACAATAGGTATCTAGGCATTCAGAAAAATTGTCATGAATTTTACACTTATTTGGTATTTTTTGTCTTCTTTTTCTGTCATATATTCTATAATATATAATGTAAAAGGCTTTTGATATCATTGCAAGACACCAACGATTACTTCTCATTTCATATCATGCTAATAAGCATTGGTATCTAAGGCTGGATTCAAGAAAATCTTATTTCTCTAAAACTGTATTAATTTTTTCTCCTTTGGTAGGGTAAAAATGTCAACTTTTATAATATCTTTTCTAAGACTTCCAAAGACCTTGAATCTTATAAAGATGAATAAAATGAAAATTGTTGCATGAAAATAATTCCCTTTCAAGCCTCATTTTGAGACATTTCAAATTTATAAATATAAATTTTTGGAGTTATCCTTCCTGGCTGAGGATCAGATATCCTTAACAACAGAAAATTCATGTTTAACAATAGAAATTCCTTTTAAGTATTTTGTATGTATAGAATGTCACATCATAGAAATCCTACAATTCCTATTGAAGAATATATTGTATGGGTGACTGTGTAGTGAATCAGATATAATTATTGGTTTTATTTATTGTAGATGGTGCCTGGGACAGGACAGGGAGGGGTCATTCAGGCAGAGGACGTCCTCAGATTCCAGGCCCCGGCAGTACCCTCACCTGTCTTGGCCCCGGGGGCAGAGTACACAGATATTGAACTGTCGGGCATGAGAAAGGTAGGCACATGATGTGTTAGGCATTCTTTAAGTTTGAACACAAATTATTTCATATAGTTATATACAGATCTGTGCCTTAGATACATTGTATTAGAAAACAACTATAAACATTTTATTTTTATTGGTAGACAATAGCTAAACGATTGCTGGAGTCTAAACAAACAGTTCCACACTACTACTTAACTATAGACGTCAACATGGACGGAATTCTACAGTAAGTCATCATAATAGTGAAAAGAAAATGTTTGTGTTTGATACTCTATTTTGATAGCACATTATTTGTAAACTAGACTTTAATTCGCAATCAAAACTAAAATAAGCTTACCCTGTATCCTCTTTAATATTTTATCTATTCATCTAACTGTTCTGAAAAGTCTTTGATATTTCACCTTTTTCCTGTTTTGTATTGAAATAAACTGATGAATTAAATGAAAAGACAATTGGCGTATTTATTTAAAAGAAATAAACAATAAATTGCATACTCTGTATTTCAGTTAATAATTATTTTTTAAGCAGAATTTAAAATGAATAACTTTCCCTGTCTTTTTTTACAGGCTTAGAAAGGAGCTGAATGATATTCTTTCCAAAGATAAAATTAAGTTGTCTGTAAATGACTTTATTATCAAAGCCTCAGCATTATCTTGTAAGAGAGTTCCCGAGGCTAACTCATCATGGCAGGGAGATTTCATCAGACAGTAAGAATTTTATATCCATATTGCTATTGAATACATGCTTTATATTTGTTATGTTTGAATTGAGAATAAAGTAGAGTAATTTTAAGTTGGAATGCAGTAAAACAGGGTAACAGTAATAAATTCATGCTTACAGTGACATGAGTTTAATTTCCTTTAGTTTAAATCATTTTATAAAACTATCTGATTTACAATATTAAATCAGAAGTTCGTCCCCAGTATTTTGCTGTATGCCTCTTTTACTGTTTATATTCTTTTTTGGTACTATAAAGTCAAAAGAGACAAAGTGAAATTACTTCGTCTTATTATAGAATTTATATCATTCTTATTGCCTTAGAAATGTAATATTTAAATGTAAATTCTTTGGCAAAAAAAGATATATATTAAGTGATTTTACTTCAGATACAATTCTGTTGATGTTAATGTCGCGGTGGCCACAGATGCAGGGTTAATTACTCCAATAGTTAGCAGAGCTGATATCAAGGTAAGTGAAACTATGTAAGGTATTTGTATTTCAAAGAAATCTTTCCTTTGAAGATAGAGGATAGGCATTTATAAATATGTGTCTCTCTTTTTTAGGGACTATCAAATATTAATCAAGATGTTCAGTTACTAGCTGCCAAAGCAAAAGAAGGAAGGTTACAACCTCATGAATTTCAGGTCAGTTATTTTACAAATTAAGGCAAAACAATGTGATAAAAATTTTATAAATGATAAATCCCACACATTTATATTAATGTATTGTCTGATGTTTACATTTTCAGGGAGGCACCTTCACAATTTCCAATTTAGGGATGTTTGGAATTAAATCCTTCTCAGCAGTTATAAACCCTCCTCAGGTAATAAGATACAGTACATATCATATCAGCAGTTATAAACCCTCCTCAGGTAATAAGATACAGTACATATCATATCAGCAGTTATAAACCCTCCTCAGGTAATAAGATACAGTACATATCATATCAGTAGTTATAAACCCTCCTCAGGTAATAAGATACAGTACATATCATATCAGCAGTTATAAACCCTCCTCAGGTAACAAGATACAGTACATATCATATCAGCAGATATAAACCCTCCTCAGGTAATAAGATACAGTACATATCATATCAGCAGTTATAAACCCTCCTCAGGTAATAAGATACAGTACATATCATATCAGCAGTTATAAACCCTCCTCAGGTAACAAGATACAGTACATATCATATCAGCAGTTATAAACCCTCCTCAGGTAATAAGATACAGTACATATCATATCAGCAGTTATAAACCCTCCTCAGGTAATAAGATACAGTACATATCATATCAGCAGTTATAAACCCTCCTCAGGTAAGATACAGACATACCATATATAGTCAAACCTCATTATCTTCGATTCGATGAAACCAAGAAAAATTGAGAAATCTGAAGATATGAGATATCCAGAGTGAAATACTTCAGAAATAAGAGCTCAGGACTTCCATAACACCTCAACAAATCCATTTTATCAAAATTCAACCAGGAAATTTTATAGTTATTATATAGAGTATTGGAAAAAAATCTCTGCTTAATGTGAAACAGATATTTCTGCAAACTTTTTTTTAGCTCACTTGTGCTTAAAGGTCTTGACATGCAATCATAAATTGAGTTTGTACTTTTAACAGGCCTGTATTTTGGCTGTTGGGGGAGCAGAGAAAAGACTCATTGTAGATGAAGATAGCAATTCTGGGTAAGTGAAGAAGTTCAACATTCATTCCTATCCCTGTTTAATTTTCAAACTAACAGTAGAAGTTGTAGATTCTGGAGTTTCTACCCCATGATAAATTTTATCAAGCTGTTAACAAATATATTTTGGAATAATAGCTGGTTGATTTATTTGTGAAGACTAACAATGCACAAAGATGGTACATATATTACGTATAATATACCGGTAACTTGTTATTATAGGTACCGAGCTGCCAATATGATGTCGGTTACACTTAGCTGCGACCACAGAGTGGTGGATGGGGCCGTTGGAGCTCAGTGGTTAGCGGAATTCAAGAAATTCATGGAGAAACCAGAGACCATGTTATTATAGCAGACCCACTGTTGACGTTCTAGGAAATGTTTTAAGAATTTATACGAGTGCTTGAGAACTTTTAAGGGAGAGAAAATAATAGAAAATGTGTGTTGAACCTCAGCACATACAAGTCTGGATGAAGTGAATCTCATCATAGAAGTTGTGGGATAAATGTTATAATAGTTTTTATAGGTAAACAAGTGCTGTTTGTTTAACAACTATATATTTATTGGCATTTTTACACATGCTTGGCATATGTAAATGTTCTGGCTTTTAAATAAGAATATTTAGGTCTTGGTCAATGCATCAATTCAGTGTATATACATGTACTGCCAGGCAAAATTTATAGGTAAAGAATTATGTTAAATAATTTTTTTCATTACTGTTCAAAGATTTTATTTGTTTTCTTTTTTTTAAATGTTATCAAAAATAAATGAACAAGTGTACCATTGAAGATTTGCAAGTTTTTGGTGTGTTTTTTTTCTGTCTACGATATCCAATAATTTAAACAGAATTAAATTCATAATACATCAAAAAAAGTGCATCTAATTTGTTTGAAATTTAAATTCAGTCACTATATATTTTTTCCTGTAAATTAAATGTAAAATGGGAAATTTTTGTAGTTTGTACAAGGAATTAAGGTCAAGATTTAGTAAAATGAAAGAAAAAGTGAGCTAGCTCACATACCCCACGCTCCCCTAAAACTTGACGGTGAAACACATAATGAAAGGCACAGCTAGTGTACTTTAAATACATATAGATCAAAAAGGGCAATAATTGCAGAAAAATCTTCAAATCAAAATGTCTTGCATATGAGGACATTTAAATGTGGAATGAAGTTTCTAGATAAATAATGGAATCAAAATTTCTTGGCATTATTCAAACATTAATTTTGGGGGGGGGGGGTGAGAAATTTTCTTGAATAATTGGCAAAACTCTTTGGGATAAAATAATGGAATATGTCCTAAATATTGAAGGTTTATGTATGTACAACAAAAGGGTTTTTTCATGAAATTCAATTTGAAATCGGAAAAATATGAAAATGTGCAATCCCAATACCAAAGTCCTATATTAAATTTGATATCATTTTAAAGAAGAGGCCTGGTAATATGCACATCTAAAGATACAAAGTATTATTTTGTGACAAACTGAGAGACCGAAATTGAAAAAATAATGGAATCGGAATTTCCTGGTAATATGCATTTCACTTTATATGATCTTGCAGCGGTTTAAGGAGTTGCGCTGACATATTAATTACTGGTTTTCTCCCGCAACTTTTTCATTTAAAATGACAGTTCAAATTTATACGTCATAATCACTTTCAACTTTCTTTTTCCAGTACTTCACGGCTCTAATTGAATTATGTAGAAAAAAGGGTTTTTTCATGAAATTCAATTTGAAATCATATGAAAAGTAATCCCAATACCTATATTAAATTTGATATCATTTTAAAGAAGAGGCCCGTAGGCAATCTATGCATCTTATAAAGCATGGTTTTCTTAATTTTTCATTTAAAAGGTTAAAATTTATATGATTTTTATTTCCAAGATTTGTAAAAAGCATCATTACATGTAAAGGAATGTATTTCCAAGATTTGATAAATCTGTATGCACCTTTCATTTACTAGACCTTAATAAAATTAATGAGACATATATTCATAAACCACTTTCAAAGTATCCATGAAGTTGCAGCTAGAGCTATGTTCAGGCCTATCTTTTCTTTAAAAAAATCATATTTCACCAAGCTTTAGACAAAAATTCCCAGGAAGGTGTCTACCTGTACTGTGTGTTAAAGTCGACAAAACAAGACCTACATGCATCTCTTTCTCTCTAGAGTCTAGATATATTCTTATTGAACTAATCTATTTTGAATACCGCTACTTGATAGTCATATATAGTTCTCTCCTAAGTATATCTTATGGTTGATTGTATATTGTTTAATGTCCCTCTCGAGAATTTTTCACTCATATGGAGACGCCACCACTTGCCGGTGGAGAGCTGCAAATTTTGTCCTATACTTGGCACTCAGGGCCATTGAGCAGGGAGGGATCTTTTTCGTGCCAGCACCTACTGCGACATGGGACCCTGGTCTATACGGTCTCATCCGAAGGACCGGTCTCCAAATCCCACAGTGGGATTCGAACCCGCGATGTAACGTAAGGACCAACTCCTTACTTCGTGACTCTAGAGCAGACGCTTTAACCACTGCGCCAAGTGGGTGACTATATCTTGCCTGTTTTTAGATCCTTTTTGTGCAATGAATAAAATGTTTTCATGCAAAAAAAAAAACTTTATTATTCTTGAAAATCTCGTTCTAGTTATTAAAAAAGTACACATTTAAAATATTTACAAAATAAATGAAACATTATCTTTGTAAAACATATAAATCAGGCAATTATAAAAATTTGAAAGTGATAATGTACAATTTCTATACAATTTTCTAGTAAATGATATAAAAATTCAAGCACTGTTTTCCCAGTAAAATAAAATGTTTTCATTAGCACTAAAAACAGTATTCTTGGTTTCCGCCAGAATCGTAATGGTGGGCATACTGATACAAGGGGGGTAATCCGAAAGGGAAACCATTCTCGTCTCCAAACGCAGGATATGGATAAAGTGAATTGTGATGATACGCGATTGGCTGTGACGTCATAACAGGATCATACGGAGGCGGAAGTCTGTATCCATGCGGTGTTGAATAGCCCACGTGCATAGACATTTTGGAAGACTCTTCTGGCATTTCCTGAGGATCGGTTGATAAAATTGGAGATAAATTCAGGGGACTGACATTCCTTAAGTCGGGTAACTCTGGCGTTCTTCTGTCGTCCTGATCACTGCTCTGTCCCAGATACGTCACACTACTGGTGACCGGAGATGACGTCTGTGTCAAATCGCCATCTTTTTTCAGCAGGAGATTGAGGGAGTGTTCGATCACGTTTGCGTCTGTAAGCGAGATGTCAGCGCTGGTGTTGGAAACGAAAACATCAGAAACAATACCACTGTCATCCTTTTCACTGGTGCTGGCATTGCGGTTATTGGTCAAATTAAGAACTTTTGTTGACGTTTCATCCCCTGTGCTGTTTGACTCTTTCTTCGCCGTCTGACTGATGTTAACATTTTCTTCCAAGACGACAGCCTGTTGGTCAAGTGACATGACGTTTCGGTCCTGTTCCAAATGCTGTCTCTCAAAATAGTTTTCTCTCTGAACAATTTCTTCTTTGCTGGGTATTTTACAAAGTTGTTCTTCAAAAATTTCCCCGGGTCGACTGCTGTGGGAAATTATTCTCCTGAACGCCGCTAACTTCCTCTCCAAGTAGATAGCCACCTGTCCCCAAAACTGCCCTGCATTGAGGCTGTAATAACCACACTCCATTTTCCTGTCGGACGTTGGTCGATAGTCACCTCGAGCAAAACTGATAATGCTGGAAGGAACAAGGCACCACAGATAGGTTGCCTTATGAAGCTTCTTGGTTACGGCGACGCCTCGCCCTACCGAGATTTTGGAGAAACACTTGGTTTTTGACAAGCTGTGTCTGACGGCATTCTTCCAGTGCTGCCTGCTGGAGGTCCGGAAGAAGGAAAAGCGGGCCTGGATATATTTGTAGATTTCTCCGATGGGCAGACAAAAGTTTGGGGATCGTAGGATTGCCAGAAACACCAGTTCGCTGTAAGAATAACTAGGCTTGGTGGAGGGGTCGTCCTCTGGGTTTAGGCGCTCATATAGGCGCACGAAGTCGTTCATCACTTGCCGAAGCTGGTATTCTGCAGCCGAGTAGATCTCCTTTTCTGCCTCAGCTTCATCTGTTAAGATAAATAAAAAAAAACAATTTTGCGGAAGATGAGTGTATTATTTATGTGGATATTTTTAGAAAAGTCGGCTAGAAATTTAGG
Source organism: Saccostrea cuccullata (assembly GCF_032062105.1). Classification (NCBI taxonomy): domain Eukaryota; kingdom Metazoa; phylum Mollusca; class Bivalvia; order Ostreida; family Ostreidae; genus Saccostrea; species Saccostrea cuccullata. The sequence goes on from NW_026924759.1 coordinate 59,779, forward strand.
TTTGATAGAGTGAATTTACTTATTATATATACGTGTATAATATAATGAAATAAAATGAGACTCCACGCTTCCAGATGCACCTTCCTTTATACAATCACGCAGTATCGAGCAGGGAGACATGGGTGATTTATTCCCTTCCCAAACTTTTTTTCAAAAATAACTTTTATTTTTAAAATGTTCATGTTTATATAAAATCTTAATTATCCCTTCCTCCGCTGCTTGTTACAGTATAATGAAATAAAACGTTTATATGGTACTTTATAAAATCTGAATCGGAAAAAAAGTTACAACTCTGGCTTCTCCATCTCCAATTTCAAAAACGATACTTCGTTCTTGTTATTCCCCTCCTCCCTATAGTTAGAACAGATGGGAAAAATCGTGTCCATTTAATGGTCGGAAATTTTTAAAGAGAAAAGTGGCGACTTAATGTGAAAACCCTGGTCAATTTTAAAATACTCTTATCTGAGAGATGTCAACATTGTACTTAAAGCTGACATGAACTCTTAAAAAGGCATCAATTTTCATCTTTGTACGACTTACTACATTCCTGTACGCCTTTGTCCGCCATATTTCTTCGATTCCGCCATATTTACTTGAAAATTTTTGGCCACCTGTACCTGTTATATAAAGCCTGGTGCATTTGTTTCACTTGAGTGATTTTCTAGCCTGGCTGTCGACATGTACACATCTCCGATAGCATAGTTGTCAAAAATCCATAAACTGACCAAATACATGTTTTAAAAGTTAACAAAAACTAGAACTATGCTGAGAAGTAAATTATTTTTGAATGCATTTGCTGCAATTTAGAAAAAATAACACGGAAAACAGCAAAAGCCGTTTGGATATGCACGCATGCAGGTCGAGAATACGCATCGAACGCAATGATAAAGATATTTACCTGAATACTGCTATCGTTACAGGGATGTGCACATGTCGAAAGAAATATCCTATTTTACTTTTATTGAAATATGCATCTCAGAATTCATGTAATCCATTGCTAACTGAACAGTAAAAATTGTCACCACATAGCACTTGGACACACGTGGTCCACGACGATAGTCTATTTGGTCAGGGGAAATTTCAAAGGTGGAAAGCTTACTGGTATTTTGGTTGACTGAAAAAGTGCATTTTTTTTTCAAAAATAAATATTACTCTTGTCTGTATATGTAAATGTAAACAAAATTTTTAGACATGGCATAATTACATTAAATTTATTTTATAGCATGCAACAATACGAATCATTCATCCTTTGACGAGATTCTCCCGTTTAAGGGGGGGGGGGTAAAAAAAAATGCATAACGCTCTCTGAAAAAGATCGGATCTTTTTACGATCAAATATTTTCATTATAAATAATGTGTAATGGCTTTATTTATTTATTTTTTTTTTTAAATAAAGACCTTATATAACTTGATTTAAACTTATTTTCATAATTTTATACACAATAAACGAGTTTGATTCTATGGTACATGAATAATCAAAATAGAATTCATTGGCGGATCCAGAGGTGGAGTGGGGTTACCAGGGATAACCCCCGGCCTTTATTTTTGTACACACATACAGAGAGAGAGAGAGAGAGAGAGAGAGAGAGAGAGAGAGAGAGAGAGAGAGAGAGAATGTTTTTTCTGTAATATAGAGTATAGATATTTATACGTCTAATAATATGAATAATTTGAAGAAATAAAAAAAATCTCTGTCCTTTCAGTTCTCTAGATCTGTAGATTTTCGCGGATTTGCTTTCCTCCGCGTACCTTCAATCATTTTTCAATCAACTATTTGAATCTCTTCACCATTTTACAACAGTATACAAAAATCACAAAATATATAGGTGATTTTATACATAACAGTAGATCTATAAAGCATGTGTGAATAAGAAACGAAACCAAAAAATTGTACGTTGCTATAAATGTGAAGTATGGTAATTTAGGCGGGGGCATATTTTATTTTTTTTCTTTATAAACGAGCACAATTTTCTCAGGAAACAGTGTTTATTGTTATTCATAATGTGTTTAAAATTAATTACATTCTGAAATTTTATGCTTTTTTCTGTTAAGCATAGCATTCTTTCTGAAAGTAGCGAGCTGCACTTTAGTATTAATGAAACTCACCTCTGAGTTCTTTTAAATTACAATGGGGACAAATTCTATCTTGTCTTGGTAACCCTATCTAAGGGCTTCGACCACCCACAATTAACATACAAGGAAGATTCCAGCGAACTTTTTCACCATTTTTGGACCATTTTCAGAAGTAACTAACTTTAAGAAGTATGCATGAAATATTTCGATTCGGTAAAGATAAAGGTTTAAAATGTTCCCGTAGTATGCAGATGAAGGGGGGGGGGGTCACTTTTTCTGAGGATAATCTTTGCTGCAGTTTTAAATAAATTAAAATTTTGATTTGAAAGCTACCTCCACATTTTTTGTTTGCTGGAAAATACGCAGATTCAAGCATTCAAAAGTAATGTACTGAACAGAAAAGTTACAGGAAGCCTCCTTTATCCCCTACCAAAAAGGATTGTATAGAGTGTGGTGCTTAGTTTTTGTTTGTTTGTTTTTTTGTTTTTTTTGTGTTTGTTTTGTTTTGTTGCTTTTTGTTTGTTTGTTTGTTGTTTTTTTTTTGCTTGTCAACTGATTTTGGAGGTCCCCCATCAATATAAATTGAAGTGGCTATGTTGTGATTCTATGCATGAGTGCCATGCCCCCCCCCCCTCCCCTGGGGTTTGCAAGGTTATTAAATTTATTTACTAAAGCAAGAAAAAAAGTTACGTAGGAACCCCCTCGGAAAACGCAGACTCCCTGGTAAACGCGAATTTGTGTTAAATTGGTATGAAAAGGCTAAGGTTTGAAGCATTAGAAGTCATCGGCTAATTTGTCCGAAATAGGTTTTGAAGTTTGGGCGAGTTTACGGTTTTTTTTTTTGCATGTCAGGAAATATCTGGGTTGGATATAAATTATTTATAGTCGAAGCATATAGGAAGGGAAAGCAAACTGCCGATGAGAGTTCCACATTCTACCAAAAATCAGCTTTTTTATACCTCTTGTCTAAATAATTTTTATCCAGATTCCTTACCTGAGAAGGTACATGTATTTGAGAAAGTTCCCAATGTTCCCATTCCTATGATGTAGACTTCACGTTTACATGTATTTTCCTTTCAATTTCGGCGTTTAGGTTTATTTTCTTGTCAAAAGTAAAATTATTATTTCAATTTTTGAACAAGTTTCGACATCCACGCTTGACAAAAAAAATCTTTGATTTGTCCCAAGATCTAATAAATGGTACAGTACAAAATAATATGATTTTATATCTATTATTGCGCTTACAGATGGTTACAGGAGGAGAGAGAGCGAGAGAGCTCAATGAATAAAAGAGTAATCAAAAATTATCAGTATTCCACCAGGTTTCAAGTTTCCCTACCAAGGTTTTTAAAAGTATCTCCCAAATATTGCAACAGAAATTATTTTTATTTTTTAAAAAAACTAGACTGTCAGACAGGGATACTGAAATCTCGAAAGACTTCCTGTAATAATTATAAAACAGCCACATTCCGCAAAAATGTTCATACTTTGTGGTCGGAGTGAGACAATAAAAAATCTTCAAAAATGGAATTGGCAGAAATGTCTGTCTTCCAAGAATATTTAGGTAACGGCCATGTCAATTATTTCTGCCCCTCGCCCTTAAAATACAAATGCCTCAATATCAGTCTAAAAGGGGGATGTTTTTTCCGCGTGTGTGTTAAAGAACGTACAGATGCACACATAAACTTTTGTATTCTGGTTAAATTTTTTTAAGTTTTGAACTAAATATTTACCGTATATCAAATTACTTGGTTTAGATTTGAGATTAGTACTAAAATAATCAGTTGTAATTGACAAATGAATTTTGCGATGCAAAACAACTGCAGCCTATATAAAGAATGTTTATCAGAACTAGATAGACAATTTTCAGTTATACCTTATGAAGCCGTTATAATTATACTTTAGACCCCCCCCCCCCATTTCAGCCGCGTAAATTCCACTCTTTTCCACTTGTGATATTTTCCCTGACCAAAATCTGATCAGCACGGACTTAGTGTATCGACGCGCTAGACTGTACGGAGTAGATACAGTGTGTTTACTGAGTTTTTATGGAGTTTATTTCTTTTTTGTGATGCATATTTCAATAAATGGAATTCAGGGTGTATTTCACTTGACTTGTGCACATCTTCGAACCAATGCAGTGACTTTATTACCAGGTATGGGTACGTTTACAGCGTTCGACGTTTTTTCTCAACATGCATCAAAGTCTGCATAAAACCTGCAAATCAAAGACGCTGATTGTTTTGTTCCATTCAAATGATAATAATTTCAAAGTGTGCTAGCTTACGGGATTTAGTGCTTTTTATTTCATGTTTATTCTGCATAAATTGGCGCAGTGTAAAAATGCGTACTCGTGCAACTAAATCTTTCTTTCAAACTTGCATTTTCTTTCTTTTTTTTTTATTACATTTTATTCAAATCTATAATTATTCAGAAATATGATTATTATGTTGTGTGGTTTTGAAATGTCTTGATCAACCCATGTGTTTTCAAATGTTTTACCATCGGAGATGTGCACAAGTCGATAACCAAGCCAAAAAATCATTCAAGTGTAACGAGGGCATTCGGGTATATATCGTTACAATAAGACAAGGTATCTGAAAGAAATATGGCGGAATACGGCTATAGTTGGTATGAAACAAGTCGTACATAGATGAAAAAGTTGCGTTTTTAAGAATTCATGTCAGCTTTAATAAATGATTATTCAAAACACATATATAACGGTAAAAACTAGAATTCAAACATCAGTTTTGGTTGGCTATTTGTAATATTTATATATTCTGCAGTTGTCCAATCGTTCATTACATGCACAATGATTAGCTCAAAATGAAATAATAAAATTTCATCTAAATGAATTGCGCCCCCCCCTTTCCCTTTCTAGTATTTTATTTTTCTAGCTTTGCAATATTCTATATTTCTATGTTTCCATTGTCAAATTATATATGTATAATAAAATTCAGTCGTATCTTTTTTTTCAAAACTTGAGTCTTTGAAAATATGTACATTTTTTTTAAATCAACAGTTTCTATGAGTTTTTATTCAAATGAAGTAGTTATAAAATATATGTACATTTACATGACTTTTACTCAACAATTAGCCGATGCTTTACTCAATCATTAGTATTACCTGTACAATTCCGCTGCATTTCATTTCCGGAAATATGCATAGCATTTCCGACATTTTTTTATTTCATTTCCGACATTTTTTGTTTTCATTTCCGACATAATTTTCTTTTCATTTCCGGAATTTACCTGTGCGGCAATTCAATACTTTCTAAGTAAAGGGATATTGAATTTTAAAAGTATTTATACCAAAATATTAATGAAAATTCAAAAGAATATGTATACATATATGCATATATGTAGCACTAAGTCTAGGTAAAAAAGTTCAATGAGCATAAAACTTGTTTCAAGACATTTAATGTGCACTAAATTAAATGTCAGTGACAGCACCATACTTATACAGGGGCGGATTCAGCAATTTTTAAAAGGGGGGTTCCAGGGTTGTGTCCCTCTACCCCCCCCCCCCCCCTTACACACTCTCAGACAAAGATTCACACACATGTATGGAAAAATATAAGATTGTGGAAAATAATATCTTTGTTCTACGTCCCTTTTTCTTTGAAAAGGTACCCCCCAGTCCGTATAAAGAAAATCAACACATTTAAAAAAACTACTGAAGCCTTATAATTGAATGGATTAGCAGCATTTCTGAAGAGTAGAATGAATTTTCTTCAAGAATTTGAAAATTCTTTTTTGGGTTGGGTATAAAACATTGAATTAAATTTTAGTTCCTTCATAAGATTTAGTTTTAAAAAATGGCACCTTCTTGTAGCCAACACAGCCAAATTAAGATCGCGGGAATCTAATATCAAATTTAACCTCGCATGTTACATTTCATATATAAGATATATAAAAATAAGTAGAATATTTTCTACCATTCACTCCTAAAAAGTAATAGTGAAGGTGAATGGAAAAACCTAAATGTGTGAGAATCTATCTATTCAGTACATATCTAAGTTAGACGTACAAATACTTATTCTCGGGAAACGTTTTATCCCCCTTCTTTCTCTCTCTTTCTCCACTTGGCAAAAAATAAAGGGGGGGGTTCCAACCCCCGGAACCCCCCCTCTGGATCCGCCAATGTTATATGTCCAAGTCACTGATAGATTTACAAAATTGGATTTCAATGATTTATTTATGATTTATTCCTTAAAATTTTTCATAAGTAAAGTTATCAAATCTGTTACTATATGTACTACATATGTATTTGAAAAATGTCGGAAACGAAAACAAAAAAATGTCGGAAATGAAAACTAGAAAATGTCGGAAATGAAAAGTTGATAATTACCAAAAATTCCGGAAATGAAATGCAGCCTACAATTCATATAAGCTAATCAGCGGCATTTTTAAAAATAACTTCTCCCTCCATCATATCTTTTAAATTTTAAGGTAATTTATATTAAACATAGAACTAATTTCAAGTAGCCTTAATAAGATAAGGACAACACACAAAGTCCAATTTTGCTTTGTATACTAATCAGGTCTGGTACAATTACTACATTTAGCTATGTAAATGCATGCGCGGATCTAGGTGGAGGGGGTCCCTGGAATTTGCAGTTATTGTTTGTATATACCAACAGGTCCAGGAAAAATCACTATATTTAGCTATATAGCTAAATCTACCTATATAGGTTTATTTATAGGATAAAGCTTCTGAAGATTTGAAATGAAAGCGCTTAAGCTAAACTTAAGGTTTTCGTGTTTCTTTTTTTAAAAGATTTACCTGTAAACTACCGACCACTGTGGATTTTTTTTTCTGTTTCAAGGTTTATTTACCTATATAATATAGCTATATTTAGCTATTTCAGAGTAAATTTCTGTTTTATGAAAAGCAGACAAAAAGTCGCATAATCAACTTTGAAAAGGACTGAAAACAATTCACTAAAAACCCACTTATAAAAATGTTTCTCCTTTTGTGCAATTGCAATCAAAGATCTAAAAGTTTTGTGGCTATGTATAACAGTTAATCTGTGAGTAAGAAGCTACTTTAACAAAGAAAAGCAGTTTTGGTCAACAAGATAATTGATTGGTAATAACTGAGCACAATGCAAGCCAATCACACTTAGTCATGCCTCACCGCACTTCCAGCTTTCCAAACAGTAGAGATGCATTTTTTGTTAAAAGGTGTTTAAAAGAGGCAATGTTTTTACTATCTTTGCCCTAGGTTGTTTTTATAAAACCTTTTAAAAAAATATCGGCCATAATTTACATGCGACTTTTTGTCTGCTTTTCATAAAACAGAAACTAATTCCAAAATAGCTAAATAAAGCTATATAGGTAAATTAAGCTATATAGCTAAATATACTGATTTTCCTGGACCTGACCAACCTGTGTATCCCCTCCTAGAAAACGCTAACCCCCTTACGAAAACAGACGCGTTAATTTGTCAGTTATGAAAAATCAAAGACATGAAGCTTTAAATTAGAAGTCAACGAGTACCCCCTCCCCCTACGCGAAATAGGTTTTCAAAGTTTCGGGTAGCTTACTTTTTTTTTTTTTTTTTTTTTGCTTGTCAAGAAATTTCTGGTTTTGGATTTTTTTTGTTGACTTGGATGGACCCCTCTCCCGTAAAAAGAATTCCTTGATCCGCGCCTGCCAACCTACATGTACCTTAAATAGCTTTATTAGCTACTTAATTATACTTATTTTTTTCGATATATGCAATCAAAAATCACATTTTTATGACTGATAATATTCAACTCTTGACTGATCTGAAAACGATTCACTCTTGAAGATGCGCCACTAGCGCAATTGAATTCGAAGTTTTTAAAGATTTTGATCTTGGTACAGAAATTAATTAGTAACCCATACAATTGCTTCTCATATATTAATTTAAAAAATTGTGGTTAATAAGATAATTGATTGTTAATAATTTGAGCACAATGTGAAGTAATCATACTTATCCACGATTCACTACACACGTGGGGTTTACACAGTTTACAGTTACTCAGATAATGGAAATAAACTGTACATTTCTTGCCTAAAAAGAATACCAAGAACTATCGTTGCTCTGAACTTCCTAGGCTAGTTTTGATCAAATATTTGCGATTTTTTCTATAATGAATAAAAAGCGACATTGTGAAACTTGTTTTGAAATACATATAGCTAAATAAATCTACGGTAAGCAATTCTACCTCAGTACCTGCATAGCTAAATGTACTGATTGGACCCGATAATTTAGAAATAAATTAAATACAGTGTAATTATGATAATTTTACCCTTTTCAAGTTTTTTCCCCTTAAAGAGTTTTCTCGTTTCCTTTTTTATAACTGTAAACGTAAATACAGAAAAGAATACCTCGCAGAGTGTTCGCTTGTTTTGCCGCCGGTGCCTCGGAATTCTCGAAATCATCCTCTCGCTTTCTCTTGACCATCGTCTCAAAAAGTTCACTCAGAGCCTTAAACTTTGGCAGAATTCATTCGTCTTCTCGTGTCAAAGTTAAAGTTACTTTTGGTCCGAATTTGATTTTCTCAAAAACTAAGATAAGCACGTTAATTTGTTTGTTCCCCTGACTGAGTTAAATTTGACATCGTGAGCTCAGATCACGTGACCTCTAACGACCCGTGTCAACTTCCACTATAACGTACTGGTCAACATTGCTCAATCCATGCTGGCGTGTTTATTGGGTTACTGTTAACCAATTGAGAAAACAATGCCGAATTAACAATTTTATACAAAATTTAGATATAAACTATCAATAAGAGCAATTCACACAAGGAGATACAAAATCACACTGGTGTTTATAATCAACGTTTTTTTTAATATTCTGTTTCGTGAATAAAAATCAAGAGTTAGTCTGGCATTCATTTGAATTAAGAGCCTATATCAATCTTTCCCTTATGAAAACAATTTCTCAAGAGATGTCATAAAATCTAATTAAAAAATTGTTGCAGCACTCCTTAATTACATAAAATACTAGTATTCTATGTCACAAACTAATCACCCAAGAAAAAAAATTACAATTCTTATTTATAATATTCATTTTATATTTTGATTTGTCCAAAGCCTTTTCAAACTTAACATATTAAAACAATTGTCTTGAGCCATTCAGTAAAATTAGTGATTCACTATTTTGAATAAATTTTCTTAAATAAAAAACTGGATTGAAATCTTGCATGGAATTCCATAAAATCATGCATGTTCAGTTCAAAAAAAAGAAGCAGAAAAATGTATTATTCATGATTTATTAAAAAATTATAAATCAAAATGTAATGTGAAATAGACAATGCACAAATATAACAATAAATTTATTTATAATGGAACTAGGATAACATGATTTTTAACTACAGCCCCTGTTATAATGAAATATAAATATATTGTAACATGGAAAAATGTGATGTAATTAATAGTGCATGGAACTACCCCACCCCCACCCCCAATTCCATTAAATTACAATCACATAAAAAATAAATACAAAAATATTAAATATTTTTTCTACTGTACTGAGTATTGGTTGATTGCAAACTTACATATCACAGAAATAAACCAGAGGAACTGAAGTCCTTACAGTAGAAATACATTTAGCTTTTCCTACAAAAAAAAAAAAAAACAACAGGTCAAGATATGTTTTTTCAGAGTGACTCATCTCCCTTTACGTGTAAATTAATTCTCTCTATACAGAAACTGAAGGAGACTTTAGGTTTCCTCCTCGTCTGTCAGTCTGTCTGTCTTTCCCACTCGGTTTTCCATGCTTTTTACAATGCTTGCAGATTTTGAGCTGATTTTTGGAATGTGTGTGTACCCTGAAGAGTCATGAATCTAGTTGTCATCATTCCTCTTCAACAGTTTTTATGGAATCATGTCCCTTTTAATTTTTATTTCTTGAACAAAACACGATTACACTTGCCAGTAGCTATAGGGTATTAGTAATGCTGATGCGATACTTTCAGAATGATTGTTAACTCTACATTTGATTGTTTATAATGCTCATATGCAGGGGATATTAGAAATATATTCGATATTTTACAAAAAAATGTATTTTGAAGGCTCTTAGAGCTGAAGTCGAGTCCATTTTTTTAAAAAGAAACCTTATTGTTTCCCTTTTCTCTATTCTATGAGCTTTGAGCTTATATGATTACAATTCTATTATTTTCATTTTTGGCAAGATTTTAGAGAATATGTATGCATGCAGCAGACCATATTATTAACATTTTTACGAATGGTTTTACTAGGTACATGTGAATGTATTTCTATAGCAGATTAACATACTATGGTACATACACATGAGACAGAAGTATGAATGGTTGAGGATTTGTTTCAATTTGTCCTGCCTGTACTACTATGTAGGGGCCGCTAACACCCTCTCTCTGTGGTGCCCGGTATTCCTCGCCGGTCTGAGGAGGGGTGACCGCTCGTCCGGTTCCCTGTCTGATTCCCCCTCGGACTCCATGCTGTACCGGGCTGGTATCCGGTTATATCCTGGTTGTAATTTTCTTCCACATCTTCTGGAACTCTGCGGAAAGTCAAGCTGGCCCCAGTCACGATAAAACTGTATGAATGCTCCAAAGACACATACCAAAAACCAGGCACAGGCTAGGATTATCTCTGAAACAGGAACATATAGTATATCCAATGAAATTAAATCATTTCATAATATTGCAATTAGATTGATAATAATGCTTTGTATGCATTAATTTTTTTTTTTTCAAAATAGCTTATAAAAAATTATGTCTCCAGACAAAATCACAGAATTTTTTTATAGAAATAGAGACCAGACAATGATATGGATCATACCTGGCAAGAGGAAGGGCCCAGTGTTAATGACTTTGATGTAATCAACATCGGTGGAGTGTCTGATAGAATTGACTATGATGTACTTCATTCCAGTGTAGAGGAAGATATCAGGGACCAGGATAATTAGGTAGGATCCAATGAATGCACACGATACAATGTTCAGCTGAAAAAAAAAATCATGTTCATTTAATATTACAAATACTAGTCAGTATGTCAATTACTACTTGCTTCAGATATTTCTTGGTTGAGATCACAGATAAGAGATGAATACCCCCAATATTATAGAAGGAATGGCAGTGTCCACCTTTTGCTATGGGACACCCGAAATATGTGTCTGCTTAAAAAGTAAAATAAGTGGTCACAATGGCACTAAGTATCAAAGATATTGTGAAAGTCTCATTAATTTTCATTTAGACATTTAAGAGGAGTTGCAGATAAGAGATGGATGCCCCAAAGTGTAACGGACAGCTATACAGCTAGACAGATGGACGGACACCCCATCACTTTATATCTTCCTGCTTTTCAAGGTAGGAGTATAATGTGATAAGTAATTAACTTTATCAATATTTATGCCAAATCATTGTTTTAACTTTATACATTACCACTTTAGTGTAGGACAGAATAAACACAGGAATAACCAGGACTCCACAGGCAAAGGCAAGTCCGTAGTTAAAGGAGCTGTCCCAGTACGATAAGTTACCTATTGAAGATAAATTAGATCTATACAACTACATAAAATATTTACCATCAAGAATTGATCAGGTGTGTCATAATGCCACAAATGTCCCCACAGGCAGTCCAAATTTCAAACTGTAAATTGCATATTTGTAAGACATGAGATAATGATTAAAAACTTTGAATTTTAATTTTTTTCAAAAGTTCAAGGGAATTAAATCAAAAATGGTCAGTGAAAGAACTGGTAAACAAGTAAGTCCATGCAAAGTTAATTCCTTGGTTCTCAGGCCTTTTTTCAAAAAATATGATGAGGGAGGGAGACTTTTTTTTTTTAATTTTTCATTGCCCCCAAAACTTGATGAGGCAGATTTTTACATTGTACAAAACCTCATAAAATGATGAGGGAGGTGATTTCTTATTTTTCTTTTATTGATTTAGCAATAAAAAGGGTCAATGAGGCACCCTTGGAAGAGATGAGGGAGAGCCTGAGAACCAAGAAATTAAATTTTTATGGCCTAACTACTTCTACTGAAGTTGACTCTCACCAAACTGTGTGTAGAAGACGACACTGGAGATGATGTACCCTGCCACTAGTCCAGACAGTAGAACTGAGAGGGCAGGTACCCCCACAAACTCGTACATCCCCACCCAGAGGGCAGCACACACCACCCCCAGAATCACCGTCATCACCAGCACCACTGTAAAATAAACAGATAGTAATGATACCAGTACAGAGAGGGCAGCTACCCCCACACACTCGTACATCCCCACCCAGAGGGCAGCACAAACCACACCCAGAATAAACGTCATGACCAGCACCACTGTAAAATAAACAGATAGTAATGACACCAGTACAGAGAGGGCAGCTACCCCCACACACTCGTACATCCCCACCCAGAGGGCAGCACAAACCACACCCAGAATAAACGTCATGACCAGCACCACTGTAAAATAAACAGATAGTAATGATACCAGTACAGAGAGGGCAGCTACCCCCACACACTCGTACATCCCCACCCAGAGGGCAGCATAAACCACACCCAGAATAAACGTCATGACCAGCACCACTGTAAAATAAACAGATAGTAATGATACCAGTACAGAGAGGGCAGCTACCCCCACACACTCGTACATCCCCACCCAGAGGGCAGCACAAACCACACCCAGAATAAACGTCATGACCAGCACCACTGTAAAATAAACAGATAGTAATGATACCAGTACAGAGAGGGCAGGTACCCCCACACACTCGTACATCCCCACCCAGAGGGCAGCACAAACCACACCCAGAATAAACGTCATGACCAGCACCACTGTAAAATAGACACATAGTAATGACTGAGGCTAGTGGTGTTCCAATCATTGATTACAATTGCAAAACAGTTGATTGCTGGCATAATGCAAGCACTGGATTACCTGGATACATTTTTTAAATTCTGATTAATTGTTCTTTATTTTATTTTACCATCATAATAGTTTTTAAGCAAAATTTTCCAGCCACCACATAGCTATTAACTTATCAGGTCTGGGTGGTCTTGGAGGATAGCAAGATTCATTATGGCAGCCAAATTTTTTACCATATACATGCATGGAAACCACATTGCATTGTGGGATAGTTATCCTCTGATTTCAGAGGATAACACATTTAATTTTCAAATGCTTCGTTTAACAAGGCAATTGTATTCATACTCAGTAACAAAGCACATTCCTGGGTATGAAGGCTCTACAAAATAAACAAAGGACCAGCTGGACCACCATAAAAAGTAGTCATTTACCCATTATTACCACTTACCAGGTACTCATTCAAAAATTGATTGGCATTTTAAATGTCCAATTAAAATTGATAATGAATTAGTAACAGTAACCCAATCATCGATTGTGAAATTCTTATCGATTCCCATCGTCACCTGAGGCTGAGACAAAATAAGGCATGAATTTTTTACATTTCATGGAAATCAAAAATGGGTTGTTCACAAGCAAAATATTTGACAAGAAGATTCAATGTCACTAATTTGAACAATTAAGGAGAACATTTTTAAGGATTTTACCTGTATCAGTTTGATCTGTGTAAAGACACACTACACTGTAGAAAATGATACAAAATCCCAGGAAGGCACATAGAAAGTTTCCTGAAATATAACATATAATTATACCTTAACAAATAACAAGATACTTTCAATAAGGAAAACTTAAGTTATACTTTACTTTTAACCCAGCTATCATACCTTATAGAGTGATATAAACATTGAATATAAATCTATAAAGCACTTATTTAACAGTGGTTTCTTTTTTGTTGTATTTGTGGTATAGAGACATGTATTGTGAATTCCCATGGGTCAAAACTTTATATCCATTTTGCACCTCCTAAAGGACAACTTTATAGATCCCCATCTCTACAAAAGTCCAGTATTTACCAGTTCTGAAAAATCTATGTCCCAGAAAAGTCAGGAAGAGTCCCACTATCCCCAGTACAACTGCAGCAATCAGCCAGAATACACCTGTAAAGGAACACTGAGAAAATTAATAATAGAAAATGGGACCAGTTATAAAAGTACTTGAGACTAAGATGTAAAACTCTATTTTTTAATTACTGGGGTATTCATAAAATAATATTTTGATCTTAGTCTAATTTTTCTTTGTAAAATGAAGCCCCGGAGATTTATCAATTACTGACAGCTTATGAACTACTGCTGGATACTTATTGAATGTCTAATTACAATTTACAACACTTGTGCACAAATTCTGACTTTCTGCTGTAACATTTACTGACCATACATTTTGCAGCCCTCCCTTTCTTGTATATTACAGCTGTATGTGACCTGAGGGAAGTATGCTGCCATGGTTACGCCTGATGGGGTTGTTGCCTTGACAACCATATTATACACAGCCCCTGTTCCTGTGTATGATGCTGCCAGGAATTCTGGTTTTTGAACGGTGTCTTTACTTGTTGTTTTAGAAAGCTGAAATTAGAAATGTTGAGCAGTTTCTTTAGATCAATACCATCACACAGATCTGATTACTGTAAACCAACTTTTATTCGCGACGACTTTATTTCGCGATTAACTAGGGGTAAACTACTTCGCGACAATTAATTTTTGCGATTATGCCTTTTTTGGTCTGTTTTTAATAAACATAGAGGCTTTAAGGACCAGTTCGCAGCGAGAAATATTCTCGCGCGCGAATAAAAGTTGGTTTACAGTATTAATTTAGAATAGAATACTTGTTTACCAGGAGACCATTAGTCATCACATCCTCAGCTGTCATCATTTGTTTCACTGTTGAGAAGTATTCCCCCGAGGTGAAATCATTCTCGGACAAGTATTTCACGTAGATGCTGTATTCTAACATATTCTGAGAAGGCCGGTCTTCACATGAAGGATGGGCGGATCTATTCCTCAGTGGGATGTTGGACAATTGGAATTCTACAAGATTCTTTGTGGTGGTGTAAGAGACCCGAAGATTGGCATCATCCTCCAGAGAAAACTCTAGATTACATCCACCAGCTAGGGGTTCTGTAAGATGGAGAAATTCAAATTACATCCAACAACAGACGGTTCTATAATACAAAGAAATCTAGATTGTACACTGTACATCCAAACAGACTTCTTTTTATAAAAAGGGGATTCCAGATATACCCAACAACTAGAGACTGTGTAAAATAGAGAATTCCAGATTCAGGGGCTGACAAATCCCACTGCCTGACGCCCAGGGCTAGTGGATTTTTGGGGTGGACAAGTGAAATTTTATCAACCGCTTGCCTGCGGGCAAGTGACTTTAAAAAAAAGTCAAATCCACATGTAAGTCATAGAATTAAAACTAAGCACAGGAGCTTGCATGATCTACTCAGTATTTGTCTTCCTATTTTTTGAAATGTGTATAAATATAAACAGTATAAGTTGTGTATCATAATGGCGGGACAAGCAAAATTCTGGTAGGGCAAGTGAACTTTGACCATGCACTTGCCCTTGGACAAGTGCATAAAAAATCTATTTGTCAGCCCCTGCAGATTATATCCATCAACTAGAGACTCTGTAAAATAGAGAATTCCAGATTAAATCCAATAATTAGGGCTCTGTGGAAGAGATTATAGAAATTGACTTAGAGCTTTGTAAAATTGGAAAGAATCAAAATTACAGCTATGATGCGCAGTGTAAAATAGAGAAAACATCAGAATGATTACAACTAAGGTGTCTGAAAAAATGTGAAAGCTCCAGAGTGCATCGATCAGCTAAGTACTTTATGCAGAGTTATTTTCGCTTTTCATACTTGCAAACAATTTAGCCGTTTTAAATTCCCAGTCGTAGTTTTGTTTAAGAAATTATACTGTATTCTTTGAATTTGCCCCGTTTTAAATTCGCTCAAATGAGGAAAGGGCGAAAGGAATGATTACAAAAATAAAACAGGTGGTGAAAATTTCCCTGTATACAGTATCTTTAAAATAAGGGAAAATTCAGATTACACTTAGTACAGTACCAACAAATAAAATTAAACATGTACCGGTAGATGCTTATAACAAATTGCCAGAGGTAGACATTTTTGCTTTATTATAAGTGTAGTTTGTTATACCCGTTAGATAAGATAATATTTATTTAAAGTCGGGTACATCAACAAAGAAGTTAAGTTTACAATATATATGACATCAAAGCCATGGGGACAGCAAATCACTTTGCTGTAAGCATTGTTATAAGCAATATTTCAACAGCAACAAATACATGTAATAAGAAATGACTTACAATGTATTTTATGGTAAATAGCTCACAAAATATCAAACCATAAATGTAATTTCAGATACTAAATTTATCCATTAATAATCTTGAAATTTTACCATTTTTTGACATCAGGAACACTGCCAGCAGAACTTGTACATCTTGGCTGTGGTTTGACTGGAGGTACCAGGTAACTTCTGTCTGATCGGGTTCCAGGACAGTGACAATTCCAATGTCTACGCCTGTCAATGACTTCCCCACCCTCGGTACGGGACTGGAAGAAAGCGTGAGGTTTTTGGTTTGGGAATGGACCTGACATGTTACATAACTTATGTCTGCAGTCACATTCCTCAGAGTTACAGAATTGTTGCTCTGTCCTTTAATGTTGACCAAAACTGGTTGATTTGGTTTGACATCTGCAAGAAAAAAATATGAAAACACCTGAATTAAAAGAAATAATTTCAATGTCAGAGTGCTTTCAATTTTTTGGTGAGTTGATGGTGGCATTGACTGGGGTTTCTACAAAGGAAAGATTGTTTCTTAAACCCCATTTATTAATTCAATGAGGATGTCAATTTATGTATACACAGTGCCAAGGAATTACACAATATAATTGTGACCAAATTTCACAATTTTACGTTATATTTATGCGTAACAGGAAAGAAGTAATGAAAGCTATAGGAGACAAATAATCAATTTATGAATTGTACTTTACCAATTGCACTGAAAACAGTTGTCAATAGAATGGTTAAGGGAATAAATTTGACTACAACTAACATCATCATCACCCCAGAAGGAAAATGAAAGTAGGAGCTGGTTATCATTAGTATATTTACTGTAGCGAATGCTAGAAAGATTTTTGCTTCACTGTTGCTTTACTCAGTAATTTCAGAGAATGCAAAATATTACAAACTTAAATTCACTGCAACAAAATACATTTTAGTTCATATCATTATATAACGAGTATTTTTCATGACAAACTCAATTTTTCATTTCTTTTACAATTCCTAGTTTTACACCATTTCCTTTCATACCGAACCCGAACTTATTTACAACG
The DNA here is from genome assembly GCF_032062105.1 of Saccostrea cuccullata. Classification (NCBI taxonomy): domain Eukaryota; kingdom Metazoa; phylum Mollusca; class Bivalvia; order Ostreida; family Ostreidae; genus Saccostrea; species Saccostrea cuccullata. The sequence continues at coordinate 77,085 of NW_026924759.1, forward strand.
AACAGCATGGCGGCAAATGAGAAATCGTTAAATAGTAGAAAAGAATCATTAATATTAGAACTCTATAAAGTAGAGGCTGTGAAGTTTGGAAATTTTAAGTTGAAAAGTGGCATTGATTCTCCAGTATATTTTGATTTGCGTGTCATTGTGTCATATCCCTCTCTTTTGGTAAGTCTCTCAAAAAGACAACTGACATTCTATAATAAATTTGCTATATTACATAAATTTACAGGCTAAGATTTTGCATGATTGATAGCAATGAGTTCACACACAGCTGTGTAAGTGAATTAACTTGGACATTTACATTTAAAAGACACAGGTAGTTGGGTCTTGGTTTATAAATATGTATAAATAAATGTAAACATTCATATTTATAAACCAAGACCCTTTGGCAAGTACCTGTGTTAAAAGATAGATTTCTTAAGATTTCAATTGTAAAAGAGGCCATGTATGGATGATAAATAAGACCATATGATACCGACGGGTTCGTGTTTTGGTGATTTATTATTTTTAGGTATCTGGAGAATAGATAATGCTGTAAATATACATTTCATATACATGTAAGTAATATGAGTACAATTTTATATATAAATCAAAATGAAAATTCTTTACACATACAAATTACTCATGAATTCACAATACATTCTTTCTATGCATACTTTGAAAGAGTTATTCCCCTTTTCACAGCATTTTATAAAAATGTACATTTACACTTGTACAATTTATATATATTACCCTGAAACATATACTGTAGATCACTAAATTTTTGCGCAACACCTTATTTTCGCAAGATAGACATTGACTCTTTATTAGCCTGACATAATTTTCACGAATTTGTTGTTTTTCCTCTATATAATCATAAGGAATACTTTTAAACTTGAGAATGAAATTTTCGCGAGCTCTTTGTCTCGCGTAATTACGCGAAAATTAAGTTCTCGCGAATAAAACGTGATTTACAGTAATTACATGTTTTGAACTGTTTTACATTCTTTATTACAATTATTTAGTGAATTCTAAGTCCACTTATTAATTAGGAATATATAAAAATGATAAGTACTTTTACAAAACAAAATATGGAATGTACCTGTTTATGGAACAGAGTGCCTGGTACCTTTTTATTACAATGACTGGAACTTTATTGGATTCCTATTACATTATTTATAAACTTGATTCTTCTCTCCCTTTAGAATGAAGTATCGGAATTGACATGGGAGGTGGCTAAATCAGCTGACTGTCGTTTTGACTCTGTCTGCGGCGTTCCGTACACAGCACTTCCAATAGCTACAGTATGGAGTTACAAACTTGATTGAAAGAGATTTAAAAAATATACTATGGAAAAAGTTAACGTCATTTTTACATACCCATGATAAGGAACAAATAAAATTCTGCTTGTGCATGTACATTGACCCAATGGATTTAAGCAATTCCATAGTATACTGCAAGTTAAGAGTTAGAAAACTATTTTTTATGTTGCTCCTCTTTTCAATTATATTAAAAACTACATTTCAGTGCTTCTCTGTTCACCACAATGTGCCGATGTTAATTCGCAGAAAAGAGGCAAAAGATTATGGTACAAAGAAGATGGTGGAGGGTCACTACAGGGAGGGAGAGAGCTGTCTGATCGTGGAGGACGTGGTAACTAGTGGTGGCTCTGTCATGGAAACAGTTCAGGTGAGACAAGCTATACTAAAACCGTTCAGGTGAGGTGCACTATACCAAAACTGTTCAGGTGAGGCGCACTATACCAAAACTGTTCAGGTGAGGCGCCCTTAGCTGCAGATCTGTAGCTCTCCGTAAAAAATAGATTGATAGACCGGAGAGCTACAGTGCCACCCATTGAAGAAACTGTATATTTATTGCGCACAAAAAAGTTCTCGATTTATTTCTCCATGTTTTTAAACTGTGATCTCAAAACATTACTAACCGTGTATTCTGAACAAATTCTTCTGCTGTTTCCGCAACCAAACATTCCTCATAATTGTTGTTAATAGTCCTCCTAACCCTGATATTGTAATCATAGAACATTTCGCTTATTTATACTACCATTCTGGTTTCAAAGATAATTCGGTCCAATATGCTTCGTTCAGATGTCAATTACGAGAGTACTTGATAGAGGAGAAAGGAATGTTTAAAATCTTCCATATTTTGCAATTGAGGTAAGAATTTGGAAGAATTAATCAAGAACCGGACGCACTTTTTTGTGCGCAATAAATATACAGTTTTTTCAATGGGTGGCACTGTAGCTCTCCGGTCCATCAAAATATGTCTTCGGAGAGCTACAGATCTGCAGCTAAGGCACCCTATACCAAAACTGTTCAGGTGAGACACGCTATACTAAAACCATTCAGGTGAGGCCGCTTTACCAAAACTGTCCAGGCAAGAAGCGTTGTACCACTATATTATCATTTACAAGTTGAATTTGCGATTATTGAGTTATTGCATAAGAACTTACATTTATCAGATTCTAAGAATTTTGAACTACTGGGTAAGCATTGATAATTTTAAGTTTAGATACTAAGAATAATTAGTTACTGGGTAAGAATTAATATTTTCAGATGTAAAGTAACATTTCTGGTGTATTTTGACTTTTTCAGACCCTTCAGTCAATATCAGTAAGAGTTACTGACGCTGTAGTTCTACTGGACAGGGAACAAGGTGGACAAACAGCTCTGAAGAAAAAAGGCATAACACTTCATAGGTACTAAATATCAGTGAATAGTCATAACACTTCATAGGTACTGAATATCAATGAATAGGCACAACACTTCATAGGTACTAAATATCAATGAATAGGCACAACACTTCATAGGTACTAAATATCTAGGCATAACACTTCATAGGTACTAAATATCAATGAATAGTCATAACACTTCATAGGTACTAAATATCAGTGAATAGGCATAACACTTCATAGGTACTAAATATCAATGAATAGTCATAACACTTCATAGGTACTAAATATCAGTGAATAGGCACAACACTTCATAGGTACTAAATATCAATGAATAGTCATTACACTTCATAGGTACTAAATATCAAGGAATAGGCACAACACTTCATAGGTACTGAATATCAATGAATAGTCATAACACTTCATAGGTACTAAGTCATAACACTTCATAGGTACTAAATATCAATGAATAGTCATAACACTTCATAGGTACTAAATATCAATGAATAGACATAACACTTCATAGGTACTAAATATCAATGAATAGTCATAACACTTCATAGGTACTAAATATCAATGAATAGGCACAACACTTCATTGGTACTAAATATCAATGAATAGTCATAACACTTCATAGGTACTAAATATGAATGAATAGTCATAACACTTCATAGGTACTGAATATCAAGGAATAGGCATAACCCTTCATAGGTACTAAATAAAGGTGAATAGGTACAACACTTCATTGGTACTAAATATCAATGAATAGGTACAACACTTCATGGGTACTAAATATCAATGAATAGGTACAACACTACATAGGTACTAAATATCAATGAATAGGTGCAACACTTCATAGGTACTAAATATCAATGAATAGGTACAACACTACATAGGTACTGAATATTGGTGAATAGGCATAAAACTTTATAGGTACTAAATATTAATGAAACCCTTCAAGGGTAAACATTTTAGAAAGAGATGTATCATAGCTACAACGAAGTTGGAAGCTTTTACATGTAGAATGAGAGGGACAATCCTAAATAGAGTTTTGGAGAACATTTTCCAAGTTTATGAAAAAAAGTGGCTTTTTGAAATTTGAATTTTTGATCACCACTATAATGACATTGGTATCCTCATTGAAATTTTGAAGATTTGTTTCCACATAATGTTAGATATCCTTGCCATTATCAGAATGAGAGGGACAATCCTAAATAGAGTTTTGGAGAACATTTTCCAAGTTTATGAAAAAAAGTGGCTTTTTGAAATTTGAATTTTTGATCACCACTATAATGACATTGGTATCCTCATTGAAATTTTGAAGATTTGTTTCCACATAATGTTAGATATCCTTGCCATTATCAGATATCCAAGCTAATATCAAATATCCTTGCTATAATCAGATATCCTAGCTAATATTAGATATCCTTGCTATTATCAGATATCCAAGCTAATATCAAATATCCTTGCTATAATCAGATATCCTAGCTAATATTAGATATCCTTGCTATTATCAGATATCCTAGCTAATATTAGATATCCTTGCTATTATCAGATATCCTAGCTAATATTAGATATCCTTGCTATTATCAGATATCCTAGCTAATATTAGATATCATTGCTATTATCAGATATCCTAGCTAATATTAGATATCCTTGCTATTATCAGATATCCTAGCTAATATTAGACATCCTTGCTATTATCCTATATCCTAGCTAATATTAGATATCCTTGCTATTATCAGATATCCTAGCTGATGTTACATATCATTGCTATTATCAGATATCCTAGCTAAAGAACAAAAGTCAGAAAGTACAATATACGGCCTGTGAATTTCTTAAAAAATTAATCATCGTTTTCTTAAAAACCATTTGTGGTTTCCGTATCTACTCGACTACGTCAATGCAGGGGTGGGTAGTTTTAGCCAAACCGGATGTTGGCTTTTTAATTGTAATTTATTTATGCAGTATGCACGGTAAATAGTGTAGGCTAAACAGATTTTAATACCCCAGTTCTTTGTTCAATTAAAAACATTAAAAAAATAGAAATGTATTCGCGTTAGTCTATGCTTTCCACATCTGCCTGTCTGTTCTTAACCATTGTTTAACTGAAGCCCTCCAAAGTAGCCAGGTTATAACCAGAATAGGTCTATTTGTTTTGGTTTTTTGTTTCAACATTTGACAAGTCGTCAATTTTTTTCTCGTGACGTCACAATGTGCAGAAAATGACGTCAGACTTTTTAGGGAACTTCATTTCTTTGTACTCGTGATGATTGAAGATCAATAACTCTAGATATTAAAAAAATGTTTAAAATTTAAATAAATAACATTATTACTATTTAAAGTTAGTACATAGACTTACATGTATTCAATATATTCTGAGACTGTGTGTTACATAATCATTATCACGCATCGGGTAGATCGCGAGCGATTAATTTTTTAAATGTCTACATAGCTAAATACAGGTCAGATGTATATGTTTACTGAATCTTTTTATACGCCCGTCTTAAGACGGGACGTATTATGTTATAGGCTTCGTGTCCGTCCGTCTGTCCGTCTGTCTGTTAGCTTTTTCGTTTCCGGCTCATAACTTTAATACTACTAGGCCTAGGATTATCAAACTTTGTCATCTGATGCATCTTGGGTAGAAGGTGTGTCGCGCACAAAAAGTAGGTCGCTCTGACCTTTAATTAAGAAGTTATAGCCAAATATGGAAAAATCCTTTCCGGCCCATAACTAGAAAACCATAAGACCTACAATCATCAAACTTGGCCAGTTTATGCATCTTAGGTAGAAGGTGTGTTGCGACCTATTTTAAGGTCACTGTGACCTTTAATTTAAGTGAATTTTTAAAAAAAAATGTGTCTTTTTACTATTCATTTACACATCCCAAATAATGTAAGAGTATTGCACTGTTCTTATTAAAAAAGTGTTAAATCAAGAAAATACTTATTTTTTTTAAGCATATACTTGACAGCAATCTAAAACAAATATAATGTATGTTAGAGAAATCCCATGTCTCCCATGAGTGTAATTATCAAGCACTGGTCAAGAAGAATTTTGATAACAGAAAATTGCATGTCAAATTAGAGAGAAATTAATGGGTTTTGAGTGCAAGGAGCTAACCGACAGAGCATTGGCGTTATCTATATCCCTTGAGAATTGGGCAAATGGGTAAGCCTGTTTGATTAAAAATAGCTCTTGTTGACTAGCTTAAGTTTTGAAATGAATTTGATGAAAAGTAATTAAAACTAATTTGATATTGCATAATAGACTAATCTGATATATGTAATATTATTAATTTAAAAACTAATTTATGGGGTGGAGTTGAATCAGCATGTCCATATGAATTACATACTAAAACCTGTCGGACATTAAATCTCAACCAAAAAAAAAAAAAAAAATCTGAGAGTATTTTATATGTTTTTAAAAAAGAATTATAGTAGATAGTGCAGACCCATTCATCTCTTGGTAGTAATGAGTAGACAAGCATCCAGTTAAAGATTAATTAATGAGTTCAATGTAGGAAGGGTAGCTGTCTCAGTCGCTCTGATTAAGCAGCCCCTTTGGGGATTAGACAGAAGAACTGCTGGTCAGTTTATAACATATGTCATTTGATGACCAGCCTTTTCTTTCAAAATTAATTTGGTATAGATTAAGTTGTTAAGACTAATTTGATGATGGGCATTTGACAATAACACAACCAGCACAGAAATCTATCAGTGATGTAATATTTATTATAATTGATGCCTACATCACAGGGGATGGATAAATATTTTAAGGAATGGAAAAATCATCAAAATCTTAGAATCAAGGTTGATGTGATTTTCTTGCACCTAAACTGTTCAAGAAAATTGTAATTTTTTGACGGGCGTATCATGCTGTGGCGCGGCACTTTATTATGTTTATATTTTGCTCGGACATTGATATTTTTCATTTAGTCTGAATATCAAAAGGTAGACAGAATGTTTCAGAGAGCGAGAGTGAAGGAGGGGGCACTAATATTTCAATATGTAGATTATGCTTTTTAAAAAATATTCTTAGTAAATGGCCCAATATATTCATTAAATCGTGATTTTTAAATACGTATGCCAGCCCAAGTCTGTAGCCTCGTTTTCCATGTGTATGCTTTAGGGTTGGGGGTGTCTATTACTGACAAACAAAATAAGCATTCTGTAAAAAAAAAAACATAATATGTAATAGGAATACTGTAATATTTAGCCGGCCTTTACATAAATAATGAATTTATCAATTTATTATCAGAATAATCTCAAAAAGGATGAATTGTTTCTATTCTGTGTTTAATGTATGAATAATAATGATATATGTTATAAAAGAGTGGTAAAAAACTAGTTTCCGATATCGCTCATCATAGGATGTATTTACTTTGACAAAAAAAAATGACTTGTAGGAGAGAACAATTTCCCGAAAAAAGTGACATTTAGAAAATACATTTGTCCTAGAAGTCTTTCAGGGCAGGTCTGTCCCCAAATAAAATTGTGATATTTCGATAGATCGCTATGTAATGAATAATTCAAGATAAAAAAAATTAGGACACCCTGTGCTAGGGTTAAATTCACAAACACACACACCCACAGAATAAGGAAACTTGGTTTTAATGTGTTTTTAGTATAGTAAATCTTGTTTTAAAAATTTGAAAGGGGGAGGGGGTGCGCACACCCGAGGCACCGGCCCTGGATCTGCCCCTGATTAAGCGGCATTCTTGCATTAGAGGTTTGCTAATGCTGCTCTCGGAAGTATTCGTTCAACGAAGTATAGGTATTGCTCGAAAATGCACAAGTGTCGAAAATACCCGGTAGTTGAAAATGTTGAAAAGCAGAAAGATGACAGGCAAAAATGAAACTTCATAACCCTGTCTTGTGATTGTCAATAAACACACTGTATTGATTAGTTAAAATAAATCCATTATTTTTTTCTAAAAACTTTGAATTGATGATTGTGATAACATTTTGCTAAAACATAAGGATGATTGCTTTGAGAAAAAGAATATTTTCACAAGTCCATGCATAAAATATCACGCGGTACCTCTTTCTTTGTTGGTGAATGTGTATGGAACACCGGGACTGTCTTACATATGAGGATTAAACATTAAACGCAGCACTTGTTCTCTACGTTATATGTGGTGCCTATTTTTATTTTAACATTTAACCCCCCCCCCCCCCCCCCCCCCCGTTGCCACGTTCCTGGACTTGGATATACATATGCAGGTTGATTAAAATATCAAATGCATAAACTTTGTGTAAATTATTGATAGATTTATTATTTTAAAACATTATCAATGTCCATAAAGAAACGTTACAATGTATCTAATTATTTACGTGTACCGCGATAAACACACAGGCGCTAAACGGGCACGCTGTCATTTTCACTTGTACATGTACCTAAGCTTGTTTATACCTGACTTTATTTTTAAATTATCTTTTATTAACAAAATATTAAAGTACATGTACTATCTGTAATATATTGTAAAACACGTTTTTGTCAAATTCTCATAAATTAATAAATATTTACCATTTTATTTATGAGATCTCAGAAGTGTTAAAATTCACGTCATTATGAGGTTCCGTAAAATGTACGAAATTCGGCTATATACATATGCTATTTTGAAGACCTCTTACAGAAAATATGAAAGAGATATTGAAAAAAGAAAGTTGTTCTGTAAAGATATATAGTCTGTAGATATATCCAGGGGCAAGACTGTCCTTTTTTGAAATCAGGCCAATTTGTGTACTTTTTGACTTTTCCTCTTTAGATATCCTTGCTATATCAATATCCTAGCATATGTTAGATATCCTTGCTAATGTCAAATATCCTGGCTAAATATTAACCAAATGATCAAATTAGATTTTTTAAAAAATGATAAATATGCAGTTTTACATGTACATGTATATTGTTTGATTTTTCCATAACATACATGTTCTTTTTTTTTGTTTGGTCAGTGTTTGTACTTTGACAACAGTACTAGAAGTGTTGGAATCTCACGGAAAGTTAGATAAAAGCATCGTAGAGAGGACCAGAAGATTTATCGAGGAGAACAGATTCGACGGGGAAACTCCGACAAATGGCTCAGAGAAAATTGTACCAGATCCAAACAAGAAAACAAAATTTACAGTACGCAAAAAAATTTAACCAATTTAGCTTCACCTTTACAAACACATCAGCAAATTCTGAAATTTTTATTAATTTCTTTTTTTTAGTTAAACTACCTGTCTTGAAATGTTTCAGGTCTTTAGTTACGCAGACAAAATGAAAATGTGCAAAAATGCTGTTCTTCGTGGATTGTATGAAATAATGGACAAAAAGAAAAGTAACCTGGCTATTTCTGTTGATCTCACTACCTCAGAAGAAATATTAAAGGTAAGTAACAGTTAATACTGCTACCTAGTAATAAAAACTTAAAGCTGTGGAGATTACACAGATAAATATCTTGGCTGTTGCTTTAGGTCTTGATCTCACCTCTGTAAACCAGCTTTTATTTGCAAGTAAGAAACATCCTTAAGTTTAATGACCTTCTATTACGGGCAAATACTTCTCGTCATGAGCCAATTATTCACCTCTGTATTTGTGTAGAGTATTGCCTCCATCATGAAAATTAGTAGTCTTGGAATGATTCCAAACTTTAGTAATTTGAATTAAAGATGTCTCAAATAATACAGTATCTCAGAAGAAATACTGTAGATCACTTAATTTTTGCGACACCTTATTTTCGCGAGATAGTCATTGACTCTTTATTTGCGAGACAAAATTTTCACGAAGTGTTGTCATTGCTCTATGTAATCTTAAGGAATTCTATTATACGCGAGAATGATATTTTTGCTAGCATTTCGTCTCGCGTAATAACGCGAAAATAAAATTCTCGCGAATAAAAAGTGATTTACAGTATTAAAGGTAAAACATATAACATCACTACCTAAAGTAATTGTTATAAAAACTTAAGTATGTGAAGATAACATTTAAGTATACTGTATAAGTATGAGACAGTAAGGATCCTATGTATTTTTAATCATTCAGTTGTTGGATGCTGTTGGACCTTATATATGTATAGCGAAGACTCACGTGGACATCGTCACAGATTTCTCCGAGAAATTTATCCACTCACTGACAGATCTGGCCGTAAAACATAACTTCCTACTGTTTGAGGACAGGTAAATTAACGAAGTTCTAATTAGATAATCAGGTAATTTAATGAAGATCTAATTAGATATTTCTTAATTATCTTTGCATTAAGAGTAATGATACTATTTTCTTGACCCTCCTTTATCTTTTTTTCATATTCAGGGTATAACTGCTTTAACTTTCAACACAGGAAAATGTTTGATATGCATGATCAGTCATACATGTAATGGGCCTGTTGTTTTCTGTAGGAAGTTTGCAGACATTGGAAACACGGTAAAGCATCAGTACATGGGAGGAATCTACAAGATCAGTTCCTGGGCCGACATCGTTAACTGTCACCCCGTCCCTGGGGAGGGGGTTATACAGGGTCTCAAGGAGGTGAGTACTAAAAACTGTCCAAGGAGGGGGTCGTACATGGTCTCAAGGAGGTGAGTACTATAAACTGTCCAGGGAGGGGGTCATACAGTGTCTCAAGGAGGTGAGTACTATAAACTGTCCAGGGAGGGGGTCATACAGGGTCTCAAGGAGATGAGTACTATAAACTGTCAGGGGAGGGGGTTATACAGGATCTCAAGGAGGTGAGTACTATAAACTGTCCAGGGAAGGGGTCATACAGGGTCTCAAGGAGGTGAGTACTAAAAACTGTCCAGGGAGGGGACATACAGAGTCTCAAGGAGGTGAGTACTATAAACTGTCTAGGGAGGGGGTCATACAGAGTCTCAAGTAGGTGAGTACTAAAAACTGTCCAGGGAGGGGGTCATATAGGGTCTCAAGGAGGTGAGTACTATAAACTGTCAGGGGAGGGGGTACACTACAGAGTCTCAAGGAGGTGAGTACTATAAACTGTCAGGGGAGGGGGTCATACACTAACAGAGTCTCAAGGAGGTGAGTACTATAAACTGACCAGGGAGGGGGTCATACAGAGTCTCAAGGAGGTGAGTACTATAAACTGTCCAGGGAGGGGGTCATACAGGGTCTCAAGGAGGTGAGTACTAAAAACTGTCCAGGGAGGGGGTCATACAGAGTCTCAAGGAAGTGAGTACTAAAAACTGTCCAGGGAGGGGGTCATACAGAGTCTCAAGGAGGTGAGTACTAAAAACTGTCCAGGGAGGGGGTCATACAGGGTCTCAAGGAGGTGAGTACTAAAAACTGTCCAGGGAGGGGGTCCTAGAGGGTCTCAAGGAGGTGAGTACTATAAACTGTCCAGGGAAGGGGTCCTAAAGGGTCTCAAGGAGGTGAGTACTATAAACTGTCCAGGGAGGGGGTCATACAGAGTCTCAAGGAAGTGAGTACTAAAAACTGTCCAGGGAGGGGGTCATACAGAGTCTCAAGGAAGTGAGTACTAAAAACTGTCCAGGGAGGGGGTCATACAGGGTCTCAAGGAGGTGAGTACTATAAACTGTCCAGGGAGGGGGTCATACAGAGTCTCAAGGAGGTGAGTACTATAAACTGTCCAGGGAGAGGGTCCTACAGGGTCTCAAGGAGGTGAGTACTATAAACTGTCCAGGGAGGGGGTCATACAGAGTCTCAAGGAGGTGAGTACTATAAACTGTCCAGGGAGGGGGTCCTAGAGGGTCTCAAGGAGGTGAGTACTAAAAACTGTCCAGGGAGGGGGTCCTAGAGGGTCTCAAGGAGATGAGTACTAAAAACTGTCTGGGGAGGGGGTCCTACAGGGTCTCAAGGAGGTGAGTACTATAAACTGTCCAGGGAGGGGGTCATACAGGGTCTCAAGGAGGTGAGTACTAAAAACTGTCCAGGGAGAGGGTCCTACAGAGTCTCAAGGAAGTGAGTACTATAAACTGTCCAGGGAGGGGGTCCTACAGTGTCTCAAGGAGGTGAGTACTATAAACTGTCCAGGGAGGGGGTCATACAGGGTCTCAAGGAGGTGAGTACTAAAAACTGTACATTCTCAATTTAAGTCTTCATGGAATACCGCGAAATCTCTAATTTTTGTGATGGTTTAATTTTCGTTGTTTTCAAGGTACATGTATGTAGAGATTCTCTAATTCACGACAACCTCAAAATGTAAAAGTTAATCATATGCATAACTAATCAGCACTTCTCTAACGACAAAATCAAATACCCACAAACCAATATTTCTCAAACCTCAGAAATTTGACCCCATGGAAATATGTGATTTTACAGTACACGATTTGGATGAAGTGAAAAATTAAAGAAGCGTAATCTGTATCCTTGTCCATTGAATTGACTATGTAGGGTCTTAATTCTGAAATAATAAAAATGAACGATTTTTTTGTAAATTTTGCTTTTGTTTATATATACCAGAAGATAAAAATGATAAAGATTTGATGGAACGGTCCCATTATCCAACATGCCTTCTGAAGTAGCTAAATCTGTCAAATATGAGTGTAATCAACAAATTTTCATGTTGATGGCTTTCCATGCAAGGCTTTTAATCAGATAACTGCTTCCTTGTAGGTTGGTCTACCATTAAACAGGGGTTGTTTGCTAATAGCAGAAATGAGTTCTAGTGGCAGCTTAGCAAAAGATGACTACACAAAAGGTAAGATTTAAAAATGGTGAAACACAGCAGCTTTTATTCATGTACATACATCAACATGGTTGTTAAACATGTTGTAAAAGTACTGGATTGGAAACCTTTTTTTGATCAGCATGAAAAAAAAAATTTAAAGCTTGTTGATAGATTTTAATATAGATTTCAAGACCATGACCCCACATAAAATCAAGGTCATGACTTTGTAAATTAATAATTAAAAATTCTGTTTTTTGATGTAAAAAAACACCCATAATCTGTCATTGGCATAGCGATAACAACATGTGTACATAAATTGTTTTTAAAGCTGTGGTTAGTATGGCGGAGAGACACAAGGACTTTGTGGTTGGATTCATCTGTCAATCAAAATTGATCTCTGACCCTGATCTCATCCATATGATGCCAGGTTTGTATCCTTACATTATACTATCTACTTTCGACTGAAGTTAAATTTACTTTCAGGATGAAAAATTAATATGATTTAGGATTAGGTATTTGTTTTTTAAGATACGTACATGTAGATTTGATCAAAGATCAATTATAAGTTTTTCAGTTTTATCATTCAGAGGCAGATTATCACAAGGATAAGAATGTTAAGTGTTACATTAACAAAGTCTTTCTTCCGTTCTGTTTTAACAGACTCTTTAAAAACTCTCTTCTTTTATAGGTGTGCAACTGAATGCGAAGGGAGACAACTTGGGACAGCAGTATACATCTCCTGAGGAGGCTGTTAAGTCACATGGTGCTGATGTCATCATTGTTGGGCGCGGCATCACCAAGGCAACTGATCCTGTAGCTATGGCAATACAGTATCAATCAGCAGGATACAATGCCTATCAAGAACTATTACAGTGAACTTTAAAGTGACCTACTGCTACATAATTATATTCACTTGTGCCAGTCATACTCATAACCAGATTATAATATTTGATGGGTCTAAAGAAGACTATCCTTACTCCAGACAGTCTTGCAATTTACAAGTTCATTTATAAAAATGTGTTCAGAATTTGTTGTCTATATCTGTAGACTTCTATAAATTATTATATCTTTGCCTCTGTTTTGAAAAAACCATCCCAAAATATGATTCCAAGAATCAATTTTGGTCAATAATTACAAATGGTTTCAGCTGGAGAAAATTAAATGCAATGGGGTGTTTATTCATTGTACCTATAATAATTTCTGGCTAAGTCTTCTCAAGACTGGATGGTTGTCCCTATGATAAGCTTAAACAAGAGTCCCATTGGCCACAATTCTCACCGAAGTAACTGGCCCTGCTGTTCTTTTCCAGATGTCCCCTCTTGTAATACCGATTGTTGCCCCTTTCTACCCCCAGGTCTTGAGAAGGTTTCCCTCCATATTTCATTGTAAAGTTGTGGCTCCACCTTAACCCTGGGTACCATGATTTGATTAATTAAAATCTACACTACCCCAGGATGCTTTCACAACAGTTTCAGATTTTCTGGCCCCTTGGTTTTTGATTGATTGATGTTTAACGTGTCTCTCTCAAGAATATTCACTCATATAGAGATGCCACCACCTGCCAGTGGAGAGCTGCAAATTTTTGTTCTTTACTCTTCACTTAGAGCCATTGAGCAGTGAGGGGTCTTTTTTGTGCCAGCACCTACTGCGACACAGGTCCTCCGTTTATACAGTCTCATCCAAAGGACCAGGTTCCACTTCCCACAGTGGGATTTGAACCCTCGACGTAAGGATCAATTCCTTATCTTGTTTTTTTTATTTATACAAAATTTTATTCACATAAAGTGAATCGGATCGGGCAGCAGGCAAAGCCTACTTTAGCCCTCTCCCTACAAGGTCAAGATGAACACACAATATATAGGTATGAAACTAAATAGACAAACATAGTAACAAAGAAACAAGAAAAAAAACAAGAGGCCCACGGGCCTTATAGGTCACCTGAGTATTGTGTAACAACTTTCAAACAATTAAATTTGGTTCGTGATTTAAACCAGAGGCCATGAAATTCACAATTTACAATTTTGAAAGAGGCACCATTGCTTATCATAATTATTAACTTAGCATGCTTACTCAAATTACTTAATACCCAGAGGTAGATCAGAGTAACAAAGAGAAAATGCACTTCCACTTTATACCCAGTTGTGCACCTCACCCTAAAGGAACCACTGACCCATGGGCCACATACATGTTTTTCAAAATTTTGCAAATTTTATCATAAAATAGTTGATTAATACCAAAGAGCAGATTTCAAAGCATTAATTTATTTTCAGACTATGTAACCCCCCTCCCCCTCTGACCCTGGGGGCATAAAAAAACCAGTTTGCTAGATGCACCTTTCTTCATCATAAATATATATATACTTGGATCATTGGCATAAAACCCAGAAGCAAAGGAAAATATTTTAAAAGAATTAATGTATTTTTACTATATAATCAATAGAGCCCTGCCCTAACACCAGAACCCCTAACCCTGGGGCCATAAAATTCACAATTTTGTAGGAGGCACTCTTGCTTATCATAACTATGTACTTAATTAGTTTATTTAATACACAGAAGCAGAGAAGAAGATTTTCAAAGAATAAATGCATTTTCACTATATAATCAATATAGCCCCGCCCTAACACCAGAACCCCTGACCCTGGCGCCATAAAATTCACAATTTTGTAGGAAGGCACTCTAGAGCCCTGCCCTCATCATAACTATGTACTTATGTGTTAGTTTATTTGATACCCAGGAGCAGAGAAGAGAAGAAGATTGCATTTTCATAAGAAATAATGCATTTTCACTATATAATCTACATTCATGCCAACAGTTTGCCTGCTTGATGAGCCCTGCCCTGGCACACACCAGAACCGGTTTTTGATTTCCGGTGTTACCATGGTTACTAAAAATGATTTTCTGTGAAATTCCTGGGGCCATAAAATTCACAAATTTGGAAGAGGCACTTATGCTTATCGGTTTTTAATTTTGATGAACGGTGTTAACTATGTGCTTAGTTACTATATTTAATATAACTTGGCACACAAGTAGAGCAGAGAAGAAGATGGTTACTAAAACTAGAATTTTCTGTGAAAAAGAAATAATGCATTTTGGCACACTATATAATCTAGAATAGTGCATCGGTTTTTGATTTCGATGAACGGTGTTGCCATGGTTACCGAATTTTCTGTGAAATTCCTAAAAACGCACTACAGTTTTGGTCTGATTTCAATATAACTTGGCACACAAGTAGACTACACCTGACCCTGGTGTTGCCCATGAATTTTCACAATTTTGGATTTCAATATAACTTGGCACACAAGTAGACTACACTAAGATACATAGAAATGCATCATTACATTCATGAAATTCCTTTAAAACCAACATTTCAATATTTGGCACACTG
Source organism: Saccostrea cuccullata (assembly GCF_032062105.1). Lineage (NCBI taxonomy): Eukaryota > Metazoa > Mollusca > Bivalvia > Ostreida > Ostreidae > Saccostrea > Saccostrea cuccullata. The sequence continues at coordinate 92,771 of NW_026924759.1, forward strand.
TTTGATGTCCGATGAACGGTGTTGCCATGGTAAAAAAGAAGATTTTTTACTCCTTCTAAGATTTCAATATAATTGCAGATAATTTTATCGGTTTTTGATTTTGATGAACGGTGTTTGTTACTAAAAATAGAATTTTCCCCACTCCTTCTACAGTTTTGGTCTGATTTCAATATAACTTGGCACACAAGTAGACTACACTAAGATACATAGAATAGTGCATCGGTTTTTGATTTCGATGAACGGTGTTGCCATGGTTACTAAAAATAGAATTTTCTGTGAAATTCACAATTGTTGTTCAATATAACTTGGCACACCTACCACCCATAGATGCTGTATAGAAATTGGTTTTTAATTTTGAGAACGGTGTTGCCATGGTTACTAAAAATAGAATTTTCTGTGAAATTCTTTAAAAACGCTACTCCTTCTACAGATTTCAATATAAGAAGAAGCTGAAAAATGTTCAAATGTTAACACACGACACACGACGCACACAAGTAGACTACACAAAGATGCATAAAATAGTGCGGATAGCAATACTCAGTGGTTTTGGTGACCTAAAAAGAGTACAGAGAGAAAAAAAATACAATGTAGTACCGGTTAAAAAGTGTTGGCATAAGTACCGGGTAACATACATGACAGTGTCAAATATCTGGTAAAACGTTTGGTTGCTGCGATGAAAGTATGTACTGCTTCAAATATTTGAATATTAATACCTAGTCCATGATTGGGAATTTGGGACTACCATACAAAAATAATTCAAGTACATAAATTTGATCACAATAAATATTTTGGATTGTTTGGAAAAGTACATTTCTCGGAGAGGGATATTTTGGACAAGCAAAAAAAATAATGATGAGCATCTTCAACAGTCAATACAATATTCACACATTGGTGTTTCTGATAAAAATTGGTTATATAAGCCTGCCTTTAAATTACTTGCATTATTATCCTTATCTTGTGACTCAAGAGCAGACACTCCAACCACTGCACCCCGTGGAAGACCCGTTGTTTTTGAGAAGAGGATTTTTTAATGACCACACCCTAATTTTATCCTTTCATGATAATCACCCCTTATAAGGGGGCTTGGTCCATCATTTGACAATTTAAACTCCCCTTCATCAAAGGATGCTTTGTGCGAACTTTAATTCTTGAACAGAAAGAAATGTGAAAAGTGTACAGAGGGATGGATGGACATACACATGATCAGAAAAGCAAGAGCTTTCAGTTCTGAGCTGAAAGGCTGCTTTTTTAATATAGGTATATATAAAAAGAACACTAAATGTTCAACATTCTTTTAATGACTAAAAATACTCATATTTGTGTGAAAATTGAATTTTTTTTTTGACAATGCTTTGATATTTTTTGGGGCAATTAAAAAGTACAAAACTTCAATTCAACATTGCCCTAATATCAAGCTTAAACAAGATTTTTTAAAAAATTGTCAGTTCAAAACAAATTGTGTTCATCATTTCCTTGCCCAGGAATCTGTCTAGTTTTCCACTGTCTTATTATATGCATACAAAATGAAAAGATGAATGGAAAGTTGTGAAAAGGACACTGAATCACATATCTTTCTATGAACAGAACATTAAGACATCTTCAGATACTATATACACAACCATTAATGATTTCAGCTGCCTTGCTGTAATAAATGAGTCCATTTTGAGTATCGGCCCTGACAGTCTTGATCGATTGGTCCGCGGATCTCAGTACTGGAAGCTTCTCTTTGTCTTGATGTCCTCCAGTAGCTGCTGTAATTCTTCATCCTCAAATCGACCCTCCAAACTGTCAAAGGTTAAAGGTTAAATTAATGATGTGTTACATTAAATCTTGCTATACTTAAGGGAAATTAAAAGATCTGGGAATTGCTTGTATTTTATACGTAAATGATGTACCATAATCAATGATAGATATCAAAGCTAAATAAATTTATATGTATATCAATTACAGATGAAAAAACATAAATTGTAGATATAAAATTATGCATATATGTATCAATGATAGATTTATCATAGCAAGATATATACATGTATTTAACATTGCATAATGATTTGATGGAATTTAAACCTAAAATGAATTTGCAGAATTTTGACCTCGCAAAATTTAACATATCTGGTGTATTATTGCTTGGCATCAAACTGAAGGTGTCTCAATATCACATTGATAATGATATATGTGAACATGTCTATAAATAAACACGAGCTAGTGGGCGTGTCACTGACCTTGGGATCAATGACTTGGCTTCCTCTGCGTTGTCTGGACAGAGATTGGCCAGGGCTGCCAACTCAAACTTGTGTAACTTCTTCTGCATCAACACACTGTAAATAAAAATCAGCTGTAAATACTGTGTAACTATATGTCACCATCTACTCTTAAATTGTCATAGTCTGTGGTTGATCTATCTAATGATTATTACTTATTCTATGCAAAGGGGGACAATTCTTAAACAGACTGTGTTCCATATTGAATTGGTATATGTATTTTGATTATTCCCCCCATGTAAGATATGCTTACATGTTAATTACTGCTACTTTATTTTTACATAATTACAACATTTTAGAAAATTTATAAAGATACAGGTCATCCTGACTTAACAGCTTTCATTCTACAGCCTTATTCTTCACTATCAGTAAGAAAACAGAGCAATAAGACAATCTGCATATCTAATGATTCCTAATGATTCCCATTTTTCTAAATCAACTTTACGTCTTTAGATGTTCACAGATTGATAAAATATAACTTTATATTAATATAATTATGTTTAGATTTTGTACAATACAACAGGTTCTGACATCACACCTCCTAATAGCTGATATGGTCTCTCTGTTCTTGAATTTGGAGAATCGACTCGTGTAGTTCAGGGTTTTCATGAACACCTCAGACAATTCCTGTTCCTCCTCTGCGCTCTCGTTCTGGGTTTTTCTACAAAGCATCAAACAAAGGTACACGTTATAAGAATACAAAACTGCATTACTTGACAAATATCTATTACATATTCTCTTACCCACTCAATGACTCAATCAGAAGAGCTAAGTTCCATCAATAAAATTCCTCAAATTTATTAATGGCACTTTCTGCCTTCAATATTAAAAAAAATATATGAAATTCTGATCATTATCCAGAAGCATGATCTCCAAAGGTCAATTTGATATTTTTAAAATTTAAATCGATATATGGCATTAATGAAATAGTTAACACCTCTATTAAATCTTCCTGACTGTGACTTACCTGTGTTCTAACAGCATCTGTACTTCTGATATCAAAAGAGTCTCTGCATTTTCAAATTCTGGAAACAGTGTCATATTATCATTATTACAAAATATGGATTTGGTACTTAGGCATGGATCAGTGAAACAAAATTTACACATACCTCTGACGTCACTGTGACAAACTAAGCACTAGGGCTGTGTATTGAGCAAAACATTTCGATACAATACGATACAATATTTTTTAAAGCGATATGATATATTGGATTCACAATTCAAAAAGGTCTTTTAAAGTCATTAAATGCATGAATTTCATAAAAACTAAGTGTTTTATAATCTATTTCAAAGTTCTTGCCTCAATGCTACTACATTTTAATAACACTTCAAATTAAAACTTTTAATGACTGAAAAATCAGCATGTTATAATAAAATTATCTATGTATTTTGTAATAATCATATAAGTTGTGCTATGTCCTTAATGATTATATTTTATTGGTCAGTTTTAATTTTTAAAAATGTAATATACTGTTTAGTGATTAAAATTCCCATCTTTTTCACAGAATTAGAAGAAAAATGTCTACCCGATACGTATTGGAAGTTATTTTTCGATACGATATGATTCTTGAATATCGATACGTATCAATATATCGATATATTGATACAGCCCTACTAAGCACCAGTACGTTTTATTTAATTTGGAACAATTTCAAATTGTCTAACTTTTTTGGAATTGGTAGGAAGCACAATATGCTATTTTCAATGCTGATGAGGTAAAGGTATGCACATATTCCACAGAATCAATAACCTTAGATATCATCAGCAGATCATTTCAAGGATACATAACACAAACAAAAACTTGATGCATGGATTTATATATACCAGGTACATATTTTGAATGAACCAGATCAATTATCATGTGATCCAGAACTGCAGAGTTCTTGAAATCTTTCGGTCCTGTTGGCAAGATCAATAAAAACAACCAAGGACCGATAACTTTACGTTCTGTGTCAGTCCAAATGACCGGCAGATGTTGAGAAAGCAACTTGCGAAAATATGACTAAATTTCGTACGAATTCCCTGTAACCGACCGATCATAATTTGTTAAAACGCTTTTCAGTATCTCGTAATGGCTTCTTCGATGAACGCAAGTACCAAACTATGATTGATTAATTGTTTAAACAAGTTTTTGACAGCGATAAGGTATTAGCCAGGTGAGAAAATCAAACTAAATTTAAAACTTATGAAGAAAATCGACCTCCCACAAGAATTAAATCAAATTTGTTATACGATGATCAAATTCGCATGAAGTAGGCAGTGTGTATTGACGGAGGGTGCAAAATGTAATGATAATGAAATTCAAATACAGTTTTAATCTTTCTTAAAATTATATTTAATTATTTTGTTGGACTGATAGAAATCTGTCTGGACCGATAAACTTCCTATGGCAGTCAGTCCAAATGACTGAAAGTGGAAAAAAGATTTCAAGAACTCTGGAACTGGTCTTCTTTATTATTTTATTCCAAGGAGTAACTGTTTTAAATGTTGTATATAGGCTATAGCCCCAAAACTGTTAGAACTTTGATTGCAGTTGCATGGAAAAGGAGTGATTTTTTGTCCCCGCTGAAAGAGGGGTTTTCCAATTTCAGTCTGTCTATCTGTAGTTCTGTCTGTCTGCAACACTTTCTTTTCCAAGCCCTAGAGCTTTTCTAATAAAAATTTTACAACCAAAAAAAAAAAATCCCCATGGTCTAAGGAAGATCCTTACTGATTCATAAATTCAAAAAATCTGTTTCAACATATTTGTTTCTGTTCAAAATTTGGAGAAGCCTTTGGGTTTTTGCAATGATATTATATACCCCAACTACCTATGGCCTAAGGAAGACTCCTGTTTATGTTTTGGTCAAAGGTCAAGGTCATAACTTCATACTTTCTGAGTGTGTGCAAAACATTTATTCCGGGCAATATCTCAAGAAGCTTTAGTTTTTAAAATTAAATCTTATTCCATAACTCCCTATGGCCCCTACTACCCTCTTCTTGTTCATGAATTGTCTTTAGATGAGATTAAAGTTGAAAAAAAAATACCACTCATTCACTGCATAAAAGAGCGATTTACTGCAAATCCTGAGAAATGCCATCGTTGCAAGCCACAAGTTTTGTGTCCATTCAAATGGACACAAAACCCCTGGCTTGCGATAATTAAGAAATGCAAATTAACAAATGTTATTTTGATCAAGTAGCTAAACAAAGCAGCTAGCTACTTCAGGTAGGTAAATAAAGTTATGTAGGTGATTTAAGCCACGAAGCTAAATCTAGTGATTGTATTAGATCTTCTTCTGCTGTAAGTGCATCCCTCGATATTCGAGTATACTCGCACTATGGTTTAAAAGGCGCAATCGTGACACACAGGGCGCTGTATTTACAATTAAAAACAAGGTATTTACAGGAACTGTACTGTTGCCAGGCTCTGCTTGAAGGCTTCAAGCGAGTTTACCTGGGACACTGCAGCTGGAAGCGTGTTCCAAAGCCTGATGCTGCTTGTGAAGAAGGAGTACTGATAGGCTTGTAATCTGGCATGTGGGATGATAACTTTTTATATGGCCTCGGGTGCAACTGCCAGTGGGTATCAGGTACTCTGATGGTGGGATGTCAACAAGACAGTGATGAATCCTGTAGAGCATGATGACCTTTGCTCTTTTTCTGCGGAGTTTCAGAGTGTCCCATGAAAGTGCGTTCAGCATAGTTGATACGCTACTTGTGCGATGGTATATTCCAGTCACAAATCTAGCAGCACGTCGTTGTACCATCTCAACCGCATTGATGTTACGAGCAGTGTGGGGGTCCCAGACTGTAGATGTGTACTCTAGGGTAGGGTGGACATAGGTCTTGTAAGCCTGCTCCTTAGTCTCCTTGTTACACATATTGATGTTTCGTCTGAGAAAGGCTAAGGTCTGATTCGCCTTTTTGGTGACACTGTCAATGTGGGTGTTCCAAGACAGTTTCCTATTGATGGTCACTCCTAGGTACTTAGCGTTGTTAACATGCTGCAGGGTGTGGCCTTGGATGGTGTAGCCATATTGGACTGGATTGCGCCTATTGGAGATGGTAATGACCTCTAACTTCTCTGGATGGAATTGCATGAGCCATCTCCTCTCCCACTCTTGGAGTTTCTGTAGGTCCTCCTGTAGGGCTTTACAGTCGTCGATGGACTTAATCCTCCGGTAGACAAGACAGTCGTCTGCGAACAAGCGGGATTGGGACTGGATACAGGCTGGCATGTCGTTGATGTACACCAGGAAGAGTAAGGGGCCAAGGACTGTTCCCTGGGGCACTTCTGATGTGACAGGACACTTACTGGAGGAGGAGCCGTCTAGTACCACTTCCTGTGTGCGATCTGAGAGGAAGTCCTGAATCCAGTTCAACAATTTACCTCGTACTCCAACATGGTGTAGTTTATGGAGGAGGCGCCTGTGTGGGACTTTATCGAACGCCTTGTGTGTCCAGAAGGATGGCATCGGTTTGCTCTCCCATGTTGAGGTCAGAAGCAAGGTCATTTATGGTCAGGATGAGTTGTGTTTCAGTGGAACGTCGTTTTCGAAAACCATGCTGTGAATCTGATAATACATTATGGTCATCCAGGTGTGTAATAATAGAGCTATGTATAATATGTTCGGCAATCTTGCAGCAAATTGAAGTGAGGGAGATTGGACGGTAGTTTGAAGGCTGGCTGCGGTCTCCTTTCTTGAAGATTTAGGAAACTTGACACTAAAGGTCCATGAATGTACCACAGGCACCTGAATTTTTATCTATGAGTCGCTCAATAAGCCAAATATCGAAAAATTCTACTCGCTCTACATATAAATACACTTATTTGTATATTATAGCTGCAGATCTGTAGCTCTCCGAAAAAAAAAATTATTGATAGACCGGAGAGCTATCAGAGAACCCATTGAAAAAACTGTATATTTATTGCGCACAAAAAAATGCGCTCGGTTCTCGATTTATTTCTCCATGTTTTTAAAGCTGTAATCTCAAAATATTACGAAACGTGTGTTCCTAACATATTCTTTGACTTTTTCCACAACAAAACATTACTCATTATTGTTGTTTTTTGTCCTCCTGGCCCTGATATTGCTAATCATTGAACATTTCGCTTATTTATACTGCCATTTTGGTTTCAAAGATAATTCGGTCCAATATGCTTCGTTCAGATGTCAACTAAGAGAGAACTTGACAGGTAGGTAAATAAAGAGGAGAGAGTAATTTTTTGAAATCTTCCGTTTTTTGCAATTGAGGTAAGAATTTGGAAAAATTAATCAAGAATCGAGCGCACTTTTTTTTGCGCAATAAATATACAGTTTTTTCAATGGGTGGCACTGTAGCTCTCTGGTCTATCAATATACATTTTTTTCGGAGAGCTACAGATCTGCAGCTAATTTGTATATAGAGGGGGGTAGAATTTTTCAATATTTGGCTTATTGGGCGTCTGACTGATAAAAATTCAGGTAGGCCACAGGGACTTGCTCCCGGCGTGTAATAATTCTTTATTAAAAAAATCATATACCGTAATAATAAAACTACACAAGGGAGGACGCCATTTTGGACCCCTTCCTCGATCAACCTCTTATATCGTTATATTTTGCCGTATTTTACTGACTCACTGCCAAAAATCTTTCAAGAAATGATTATTCTAAGACCTTATGCTGAAATTTCCCCCTTGGAGCCTCTTGAAAACACATTCATGAAAAAATAATCCAAACTCTCTCGATAGGACAGTTGGTATGGACAGAAAGCGAAAGTAACCTCAGCGTTTTACATTCGAATACGGAATTAGAACGCGGTTTTTTCAAATTTACAATTAGCAGTTGTTTTAAATATGGAAAAAAGAGGTAACCGAATGTGTTTTCACTTTCTGCACACATACCAACTGTCCTATCAAGCGAGTTTGAATTATTTTTAGTCTGAAATGTGTATTGAAGAGGCTCCATCTCTGCTTTGGGGTTTTTTCAACCTAAGGTCTTAGTATAAATCATTTAGTCAAAGATCCTTTTTGTCTGAGTTTTAAAATAAGAAAATATAACGAAAAAAGTTGAAGCGAGGAAGGGGCTAAATAAAGCTACCCCTTGTGTAGTTTTATTATTACGGTAATATGATTTTTTAATAAATATTACACGCCGGGAGCAAGTCCCTGTGGGTAGGCCATAAACAATCGCATGTGCACCTCTTCGATTTTCCCGTCTCCAGATTGAGTTACTAATCAAGATATTCTGTAAAATTTTCCGTACTAATAAATCTTAATTCGGTCACATTCATTACCCTTAGGAAACTGTAATTCTGCGGCATCTTCCTCCGGTGCCTCTGTCACATTTTGAGGACCACTAGATCCAGACGCCATGATGTTGCAATTCTCAATCAAACAGGCGCTTGAATTTAAATACCAAAAACGGTATACAGTGGATTCGTGCCCAAAGGGACTATGGGTACCAACTTTAGTCCCATACTATTTGACACGGTATGATAATTTTATAAGTAAGTCAAGTAAAATTTTATTTATAGTCGGCATGTTTATACAGTATAACAGATTAATTTAGCTGTGATAGCTCTTTAACCGACTTTAACATGTTTACACAAAGATAAAAGTTAGTAAAATATATAGGCCTACAGAGGTAAAAAGAAGCATAATTTAGATGAACCATTGTACGTGTACTAGCAATTACAAAAAAAGACTGAAATTTAAAAAAAAAAGCAGAGCATAAATTGTAATGCACATATCCCAGCATGTAAGTAAGTTGTACAAAATATTTCAATTTGGGCCCAGATTTTATATATATAAGGCATCACAAGTATCACAAGTATGAAGAACTCACTTAATTGACTTGTAAACAGTCTTAAAATCTGAACGCTCAAATGAAGTGATTTCAGCCTATATTTTTAAAGTTCATGTATATATATTCACTAATATCTTTTATTAAAACATCTCGGAGTTTAATTTTCAGTGCTTTATTGAATACACTTTGATTATGCCAAACGCAGTAAATGCACTTTGGATATGGAACCCCGCCACTCTCCTTTCCTTTAATTTATACCCTAGCAACAGATTTGGAGGGAATAGAGAAATGCAATCATGTCTCTGTGTAACAGAGACAATTGTGTGCATCTATTGGGGATGGAACCCGAGGCTCTGGCTTGCCATTCCAGTGCTCTACCGACTGAGCTAAATGCTTAATCCCCAAGCAAGTATAGAATACGGTGTATTTTACACTAAGTTAACTACTCGTGTCCCCCTCCAGAAAATGAGGTGTCCTCAACCCTTTCGGTTGTGCCGACTAGGGCTGTGTATTGAGCCAAAAATTTCGATACGATACGATACAATATTTCTTAAAGCGATATGCGATATATTGGATTCTAAAACAAGTCCATCGAAAAAGGCTTATAAATCATTTTAATGCATAATTTTCATAACAACTAAGTGTTTTATTACCCATTTAAAGTTCTTGTCTCATTGACATTACAAATAACACTTCAAATGAAAACTTTTTATGACATTAAAATCAACATGTTCAAATTCAATTGTCTTTGTATTTTGTAACAGTTATAAAAACTGTGTCATTTCCTTACAAATTATATTATCATTGAACAGTTTTATTTCAAAAAGGTGAAATATAATCTTTGGTGATTGAAATTCCCATCTTTTTAACAGAATTAGAAGAAAAACTATTTGTCCGATACGTATTGGAAGTTATTTTTCGATACGATATTTTTCTTGAATATCGATACGTATCGATATATCGATATATTGATACAGCCCTAGTGCCGACGCCTTTGGGGCGAAGTTCTGGGGACAGTCACTCTCACCCGCCAGAGAACACCCGGGTCCCAATGCAACATGGGCGCCTAGTGTAACAGAGACTGCTGGGGATTGAACCCGAGGCTGTGGCTTGCTAGTCCAGTGCTCTACCAATGGAGCTAAAGGGTTAACCGACTAGCCCAAGCTAGCAGAATGCCGTGTATCTTACACTACTACATTTGTAGTATTTGTTTGTGGGTTATATGTCCTCTGCGGAACGGAAGTAACTTAATTTGCATTGGGATCGAGATGCTGAATGCTGTCTTAATAAATTATATGCTCTTTGCCCTGGGATGCTCCATTTGTGGCACCCTTGTTTAAATCTTGGTGTGACACACTTAAATCATTTTTTCTTATTCACCGAGTCTGCATTCTGTCATGCTTTACACATTGTCAAAGGTTATCCATAATGTACAATTTCAAACTTAAGGTTCATTTATTAAACCCTTCCGAGGGCTCATTCATATAAAATGTGTCCTTATAATTCTCATGATTTTCCAAAAGAAATGTATTTGTTTAGTAAAATAGAAAGAATAATGGCATAGCGTGCAGGGCAAAATTGAACAAAAACGATATATACTTCAACTTGACAAATTTATAAAGGATTTTTAATACTAGTCATTTATACTATATGTCATTAACAATTATCTCTCTTATCAGAGTATCGATGAACCTTAAAAAGAGAGAAGCTTAATTTCGATCTCTTTTTTTGTATCAGTCGGAACGAATATTTACACATGTGAAACGAAAAAATAAGAAAAAAGCTTAAATAAACATTGAGACTCGAGTAAGTCTACAGAATTCTTTAAATGATTTTAATTTCTCAGTATTGATTACAGATACATTGTACATGTATCTGGGTTAAATTTTTTGCACCCAATAGTCTTGCACACGAGAAGTAAATTGTATTGATGACAAAATTGCCTCGATACCAAGCATTACTTTAATTTGTCTTTACGACCGATATACCTAGGTCAAGGTCAAGAGGTCAAATTTGGTGGTACCCAAAGAAAGGTCTTGGTACAAGGAATACACCTGTGAAATATGAAAACCACCCACTCAAAAGTTATGGCCGAGGTTAAAGTATTTGTGGACAAACAAATTAACAGACAGACAGACAAGGCAAAAACTGTACAGCCCCGAATCTTCGATTACGGGGGCATAAAAAATAATGTTACAAAGTATGATTTTATCAGAAAAAATAGAAAGCCTTAGCTCCAACCGTTCAAAAATATTACCAAGGTTCAGTGCTATGTCTTTTATAGTTTATTTTTCAAAAGTAGGTCCACCTCGAAAGTCAGGGGTTCGAAATTGCCGATATATTCAAAGGCAAAGTCTTGTCACAAGGAATGGACCTGTGAAATAAAAGCTCTGCACTAACCATTCAAAAATAATGGCCAATATTGATATTCGTCACAAGTAGATCAAAATTGATCTTAGGTCAAGGTCAGTTGGTTTAAATTGAGGGATGCTTTTATCACATGTGAAATATGAAAGCTCTGGCCTTTACTGTTTAAAAGGCAAGGTCAAGAGTAAAGTCTTTTAAATTAAGGTGCTTGGGCACAGATTTGAACTTGATATTTTCTCAAATTTTCTATATAGTATCACGACATGTATTGCAATTAATAGATTTATTAATAGAATTATAAAAAGAACCCACTTATTTCATCTGGAAATTATTGGGACCAGGAATTTCTGGAAGCCTTTGATTATTACATCCTTGCTCTTTCACAAATTTTAATTTTATCCTTAATATTTAAGAAAAGTAGCAATGTTGTTGTGTATTAATGAAAAATATTACATCTATAATATCCAGAAAAATCAGAGTAGAAATGTTCGAAATCAAAACCCACTCACTAGTATCGTCAGCCCGTGCTCAGAACTGTGTACAGAGTTTAACAAATTGAATACACCCGTGTTTGTAAACAGGGCACGAGTTCTCTTATTGTTAATGTTTACGATTTACAGGATGTGTTTAATTGTTACACTCTGCACGATTTCTGTCAGTTTTCCCACTTCTTCTTTGAATTTTTTGGATTATAGCTTTAATATTTTTCATTAATACAAAACAAAATTTCTACTTTTCTTCAGTATTTAAGGATAAAAATAAATTTGTGAAAGTGCAAGGATGTGACAATCAAACGCGCCCAGAAAATCGAAGTTTTAATAACTTCGAGATAAAATAAGATCTTTTTTATTAGGGCTGGGCAATAATATCGATATTTCAATATATTGCAATACAATGACAAAAAATATCGTATCGCAATACGATTTTGTAATATCGATATATTGGCAATATTAATGGATTAAGGAATTTTGTCATTAATTGTAAAAATGGACTAATGAAAGTTTGTTATTAAGCCAAACAGTAAGTCAGAAGTTGTTTTGTGGTAACATTTCAGAGCATAACTTAAGTGAAATCAACAAGATTTTTTTTTTCGTTTTGGTTACTTATTAAAGTTATGTACATTCTGCATGTAAATTAAAGTAAATATAGTAAGAAAATGCTATTTTTATCAATTGAAAATATTGCAATACATATCGCAATACAGTTTAAAATATCGCAATATATCGCAATACGAAATCTGGGGCCAATACCCAGCCCTATTTTTTATAGTTTGATATGCAATGCTATAGCAACATATAAGTCATGAAATTATACAGAAAATTTGAGAAAATATTAACTTCAAATCTGTATCCAAGCACCTTTGAAAGCCCGAGCTTGTCAAAAAGAGAAATCAAATCTTATCCTTCCTATAATTTTTGAAGGTTGGCACTTTCTTATTTCACAGTAGTCCGAAATATCTGACGATTTCCAGCCTTTTTCACGATTTTGATATTTTACGTGCCAGGCACATTAAATATCAAATTCATAAACAAAAACAAAAAGCCTGGAAACGTCAGATATTTCGGACTAATTTCACAGATGTTTTCGAATATATAAATTGACCTTTTTACCTTGAGCTTAGTGTTTGACCCAAATGTTGCACTTTTCAAAAATTTTAAACCTGGCCTTAACCACTGAATAATTAAAGATAGCGTTTTCATATTTCACCGCTAGGGGTTTCCTTCTGACAACACTTTTCTTTGAATACCAATAAATTTGACCTTGACCTTGGAGTTTGTCATATTTTCAACAACAAAAAAATTAATTTGGCTATTTATAACTTTTGAGCAGTTGGAGATAAAGCTTTCATATTTTACATGAATAATTCTTGTGAGAAGTCCTTCCTTTTGTATCATTGATTTTGATCTTGGAGTTTGACCCACTTTAAAAAATATTTAATTTGCCATAACTTTTGAAGAGTTGGTTCTTGGGCTTTTATATTTCAATCGCAGGTAATGTTATTTGATACAAGTCCTTTCTTTGGGTAACAATACGTTTGATCTTTTGACCTTGACCTTCGAGTGTGATTTGCAACATTGAGAAATTTTAATCTTCGCTATGTATGAGTTGTCATACGGGGGCATCAGTGTTTCACAAACACGTCATGTTAAACTTTTTATCATCAGTCCCGACAACTCGAACTTGTGGAAATAGTGATCTTGCTACAAAACTAAATATTCCCATTCTTTATTATAGTGAAAGTGTAAATAGAATAATTATTTTATTTTTTTTAAATCCGATGTTTATCACTTAATATGGAATAAAGATGAAAGATATTTTCAAATCTGTCTATATATTTCAATTAATTAATAACTCCTAACGTCCATGACATCACACAATTAAACCAACTCATGCATGAAAATTAAGCTACAAGAGCAGTGCGGTGAGTACCTGTACACAATAGCTATTTGTGCGGTGTAGTCGCAGAGAGAACACCAATAGAAGAGAATTCTGAGGAAAAGAAAAGTCTGCTTTCTAATGTAAGTAACTGGATATATATATTTGTTTATTACAGATGGAAGGTAGCAATCGATGGATTCTTACATGTATATCAGGACGTGCTTTACAAAGGGAACTATTGAACATATATGCCGCAGTTTCAAATAAATTTCCTCGACTCAGAACAAAAACTAGGTTCATATGAAGCAGATTAATTAAACGAAAAATGAAATAGTAGAAAAAATATACTAGTTATTTAGAAAATAAGTAAAATATTTTTATTAACAAATTAATTAAGCTATCTGGGGAATAGATTCGGTCATTTAAAATATTATGGAACATATTTTCACGAGTTCTGTAAATATGACATATCCATCAAAACACCATCGCTTAAATATTACCGGAATGTTGTGTTAGATTGTTTGATTTTCTGCTTAGTATGCGCTCTAAAGCTATAGAAACGAAAGGCATGGGTACCGCTTTTTTCACCATTGTGACGATTCCGATTTTCAACATCCAGTTTTAACCAGATCAGTTCAGCTGAAGTACTAAACGGATGGTAAGGAATTGTATTTATTTCCGTCATAGAATATGTAAACATTAAACAAAAGCACTTCCAACAAATAGATACCGAAAAGAAATGAAGTTTATGTTATTCTTTCAGTGAATCTATTTTTAAATATAAGCAATCATAAACAGCTGATTTTTTCAATGTTGCATCATCATTTGTTTACCTTTAGCAATGATTCCTCTGATTGTGTATACAGCGGTAGTGCGAATTCAAAAATACTTAGAGGAACACGAGGAAGTTGAATTTAATTAATTATCAAACTTATTTTTAAAAAATACATTTTTACATGGGGGGGCTATGCACTCCGCTTCAACACGTGATCGGTACTACTTTGGGAGCGGTTCATTCACAAATTTCCTTTGATCTATGATGAGTCATAGCGTAAGTGCTTGAGGTTTTTTCAGTTCATTTTACATGTGAACATGGTGAAAGGTCTTGCAGTTGTCTAGGTTACGCAGTAGGTGGTTTTTTTTGTGTTTTTTTTTTTATAATTTCCAATCAAACTGCCTCTCAATAATAATTATATAAGATTAAAAAAAATAAAATTATTTTATAATTTCTCAGAATTTCTTTAAGACATTACTTAAGATTTTAACATTTAAAGATTTTCTCCTTATCATGCTTATTGTGAATAGAGATTTGTATAGAAGAAAAAAAAATAATGCCACTTATTCAAAGTTATAAAATAAGAAAAAAATAGTATGAATTTTTAGAGGAATTCAATTTTGAATTTTAATTTTATATAAAGTTTAGATTTTTGGAAAATACATACATGTACAAACATGAAGAAGGAGTACAGGTTTCTGGAAAATACAAAACCGAAGATACATGAAGTTTGATGAGAAAACTATATGATTTTTAAACATGTGTTTTAGAAATAAACAAGCATGTACAAACTTTTTAAACATTTTTCTATTGCATTATTTTTATGTTGCCCTCCTCAAGAAACCTCTTGTTAAAAGTGCAAATTATTTTCTCTTTGTGAATCAATTTCTGACACATTCAGGGAGGAGGTACTATAAAAAGTTCAAAGATCACAGATTTTAATTTTGTGGAAAAGAATATCGGAAGTTGAATTTATTTATGAATTTATTTGATCCAATCTTAAAGCTTAAGCTGGAAAATATTTTTTTAGATAGCTAGCACAAGTAAATAAAGTATAATAATTAAACATGTTAATTAAATGCAAATATGAATCACTTCATAATAAAGGGTTGTTTAAAAAATAAAAGACTATTATTATGAGGAAATCAGCATTGATATTAAATAATAATAATAATGAATAAAAAGTTAAAAAAGAGATAATGATTTAAAATATATATGTGCCCTTATTCTATTGGCAAATACATCTGTTTATGTATTCCGTAGCTCTTGATTTTATTTAATATTTTTAACGTGATTTAATAAATGCTTTCCCATAATAAATTTTATATTTGCCTCATAATCATAGTATTGTCAATTAAAAGTGAACTTGGTTGAACTGAATTAAAACTGGTTAAATTATGAACATGAAGAAATTGGCCTTGGAAACACAGAGTTATTTTATATTCTGCACCTTTAAACATTTCTCTGTTCATTGCCCGGGCATTGAACTTACAATGTTACAATGTTACATAAGGCTTTAAAAGTTTGGTTTTTTTGCTTTCTTAATCCAGTTTACATAGATGTTGATCAGTAAAGCTCAAGTAAGTAAAATATAAAGTTTTAAACCAGATTTTTATTTCAGAATTTATTTATTTATTTATTTATTTATTTATTTATTTATTTATATATTTATTGCACAAAAAGATAAACTTTATCTTTTTGTGGGACCAAGTAGAAAGTAATGAAAGTATGTGGATATTTATAAAACGTATGTAGTAGCATGCATAGATAAAGAATTTACAAGCAAACCTATAATTAGAAACCCGAAAATAACTTAGAAATGTAAGCTAAAGCATGAGGGAATATAAAGAAAGTATTGATTATGGAATGTCATGTTTATTTAGAGTCATCATCCACATAGAAGTAATTATTACAAAAGTATTTAATTTTCATATCAATTGTAAGATAAAATTCCATATCTTTTGTATTTTTTACTTTATGTTCAGTATTCAATATAACCATGTGCCCGACTGCCCAAGATGCACACATTTTGTTGAAGGCTAACAGATTTGCACGTATCGACGCCCGACTGGACTTGTTTAAAATTCCAATTAATTAGAATTCATTAATTTGATTTATCTCTGCCAAGTCCACAAATGGTATTGGTAGCAAAGTGTTACAAAGAAGTTTTTATTGTTATTTTATGAGCTTAATGATATAATTTATGCATTATAACAACAACATGTTTATTCACCAATCAAGGGCCCACATGGGGCATGAACAATTATTACAAAATGATAACATTGATTACAATTCTATATTAAGGATAATGTAACATGACTTGTGATTAAGTTTGACATTGAGAAGTGCATCACCACACTGGATCAAAAGCATAGAAACCATAGAATGATAAAAGAAAACACAATTAAATAAAATTGATAGATATAAGGTAAAGAAAAAAAAAAAAAAAAAAAAAATCTTGTAGTAATGGCAGTACTCTAATATAAAATAGTGCAATTAATACAAAGGGCATTAGGGGATGATACCTCTACACAGCCAGTCTGGCAAACCTGTCCACAAGTATTGAAGTGGACAAGAAAAGAAAAAGGTAGAATTACAAGAAAAAAGAAGTTACAAGAAAAAGGTAGAATTTGTAAGCCTATAGATTTGAGATCAAAGTTTTGATGATCTAACCCCTGTCCACATTATTCAAAAAACAAATTTATAAAAGACAATTATATTTTCTCGGGCTAGAAGATTTTTGGCAGGGCTGACAATGTTTACCAGCAGTCAGCCTTGCATGTCTAGCTAAGTTTACAGTGAGTTTCAAACACTGTTTATGTTGAAATAAAATGTATTTAAATGCATTTTTATTTTTTAAGATATAAATTAAAATTGTGTGTTTGTAAGTGTGATGGAAAGTTTTAGTGCAAGAAGTGGGGGATTAATGGGTAATATGTTTGTACAATGCTTGTTGTCTTTTTATTTTTTGGTGAAATAATAGCATCAACATGATACATCAAAGATGCAAATTATAAAAAGTATTCTGATATTGACATTTTAAATCATTTCCTAGCCTGTTGTGGTATTTTATTTCCTTCTAAATCAAAAGATCCAGTATAATGTTGGTCGTGCCCACTGATCTGGTGTAGTCTCACGTATAAATCCCGGATTTTACTGGTTACTGTTGACAAAACCTAACCAATTATAGATCAAAAGTATACAAAAATAAATTGTCCTGTGGATATAATGTGAAATGAGAACAAATATTTCAAGGGATTTGGTAATATTTTTTAATGTGAAATTAACATTGGAGTCCGAGAAATTTTGATCATCTATAGGATTTTTGCATTCTCTTCACCTCAACACTAAATATGATGAGAAAACTCGATTTTTTACCTTGTCAAATGATTAATGGAGTTTGGATATGTATCTTTGTGTCCATCTGTCTGGGGGCAATTTTGTATAGAGATGACCTGTGAAACTTTTCATTATTTTTCAAACTTTTTAGAATTAATTTATTCCTTTGATCTACTGGCACTGCACCTGAGTATTTTCAGAATAATCTAGAGGAGTGAAATTCTCAACAAGACATAACCCTGATCTTTAACCAAGAAATTTTAATGAAG
Source organism: Saccostrea cuccullata (assembly GCF_032062105.1). NCBI lineage: Eukaryota > Metazoa > Mollusca > Bivalvia > Ostreida > Ostreidae > Saccostrea > Saccostrea cuccullata. The sequence continues at coordinate 110,931 of NW_026924759.1, forward strand.
CTCATCAAGCTTATAATTTAAATGCACAGATTTCTTCAAGTCCAAGAATGTGTATGATCCTGTACCAAGGTCACTTGAACTAGGAAAAGGTCATCCAGAAATAAATAAATTATTTTTTTAGCCATAACTTTGAAATGGAGAAATGGTATAATTTTATACCTCAGATAAGGGTCCTTGAGGTTTGATAAAGTTTATGTCCTGGCCTTAAACCAGGTATTTAATAAACACCCTAGCCTTGGCCCTAACAGAAGCCAGTGACCAGAGGGGTAATGTCCCAGCATCACGATAACTTTGACAAAGTCTTGGTCACTGGACTTAAATTTTAAAGTCTTCTTCACTTGTTTATAATTTTAGAATGAAATAACTTACAAAGATTATATATCCCAAGGGCTGAATATAATATGACCATGAGAAAATTTTGAAGGTCTTGATTCTTTTTGTGTTATTTTACGCTGTAACTGTACACCCACATGTACATATACATCATTGGATGATATATCGCTTTACTTATCTTCCTGTTTTCTTGGTGCAGTCCTGATGCAGTATGTATTCTTTTCTTGCCAAAGAATAATGAATCATTGAATTCTCATTAATACATTATACTCAGGGATCAATATGTGATCTGGTGCAGTAATTATGCCGTACCGCCTTTTCCCGTTTCACTTCAGCACTTGAGTTTATGTCAGAAGAGCACGTCTGGGTTTTTCAGTAATCAGTGTGTGCTGCAATTTTCAAACAGCTTCTTCAAAATATCTTGGTTATAAAGTCAAGATCAATTGTGCTAGCTTCAAATCTCTGGGGGAAAAAAATGGCTACAATGAAGATTTACTCAGTATGTTTGATTTGCCATGGATTCACCAGTTCAGTGTGTAAATAAGTCTAACTTTAACGTGATATTCTGTGTCTATATTGAGTATTCCAGTCAGGTTGTGACAGAGTATTGTGTCTTGGATCTGGTCCACTCTTGGAACTTCTTTTTTGAGTTCTTGAACAAAACATCTGGCAAAGATATTGATATCTTTGTGATATGTTAGTCACATATATACAGCTGTATACCAGTATTGAGTAATTAATTAAGTATATTACTATTAGTATCCTTTTTCCTCCTTCACAGGGATATTTTTCTGGAAAATATTGTGTATAATTTATATCAGAACTATGTTTATTAACATGATAAAGGGGTTGTGTTAGTACTGGGTATGTATTGTTTGACACAGACTTTTCTGTTAATACATTGACCACAGTTAACATTAGGACTATAAGTGCTAACTATGAGGGTACATGCAAGTTTCGACACCATGTAATTCATGGACTCAATAACTCCACTCCAAGCCTCCAGCCCATGAATTACATGGTGCCTGCAAGTTTCACCAGCTGATGTGTTTAGCTGAATATGGATTTTGATAAGAATTAATAAATTATTTATGTTCTGTTACAGATTGAAATGACTCCATACCAGTCATGATGAAAGTCCAATGGAGGAAAATGCCAACATGAAGTGTGGATAATTTTGACAGCCGTAGTTATTTGGTGTTGTGTCAAAAAAAAAATCAAGGAGTGAAAGATTCAAGTGCCAAAATGTCCCCCTATACTCATACATACAAGGAAGAGGATGCCAGGTTAATTTCTGCTGAACTTGCCAGCAACAGATCAGACAATTCTTTGGAGGGAAAACTGCAGAAGAATGTATGCTTTAACAAGTTCAAGCCAACGGATATTACCATTATCATCGACAAAGAGGATGAATGTGTGCCGGCGTTGCACAGCAACATGACCTTGGATACAGAGAAACCAAGTAATCGAGCGCGGGTGATGTTAATAATAACGTTGCTGTTTATATTGCTATTGGTATGTATAGTTATCATATCTGCGGTCCGACAATTGACCAGTGGCGGTGGGGAGTCATTTGACCACACGAATGACAACTTGGTTCATCATTATATAAAAAACCACACAGTGTTCAACAGTGCAACCTCAACAGGGGTCCCACATAGCCAGACTCAACTGTAATATAGTCCCCCTCTCCAAAATGGTCAAAAATAAGGTACAGCTGTAACATGTGTAACAGATATTATAAAAGTCTCAGAATATGGACTCTGTTACATGTAGTCCCAAAATAATAAAACACATTTTAATGGCTGATCTCTGAATATCAGGCACAACTGTACTATGTAGTCCCAAAATAAGACACAACTGTAACAGATCTATAGTCTTGTAATAATTGGGGCACAATTGTAGTGTAATCTTAAAGGCAGGGTAGTGGTCACTGGACATGGTGGTGGACCTAGTTGTTGAATTAGAATCAAGGTAAAGTGTATGTGATGTCATCAAACTGTGATAAGTTTATAAGGGTACTAAGTTTTATATCTACATGTATTTTTTTCTTCATGTTTCAAATGCAATACATCTTGACCATGATCAAACAGTGTGTAATACAGTGAATTGTACTTATATGACATGTATGAGTTTTAGCTCTACTGCTCAGAGACGAGAGTTTATGCATTAGTAATTTTCCATTGTCTGTCTGTAAACAATTTTTCCAAAATGCTACTTGGACAGTTTTGGTCTGATATCAGTAAAACTTGGTACACTAGCCCCAGATAATAAAACTAAGAAGCTGCATATTGACTTTCTGATTTCATTGAACAACATTACAAAGGTTACCAAAAATAGGAATTTCTGTAAATTTTTAAATTCTCTAAATGTCCCTACTGACAGGACTATACAGTTTTGCCCAGCTTTCGGGAAATCTTAATTGTACACAAGTAGACTACACTAACATACATATTCTCTCTTGGTTTTGATTTCAATACAGATGTTTGCGATATTAATACTCTTTTAACATGAAAAGCTTACAATATTCACATTATGTGTTTACTTAAAAAATCAAGTCTGTTGTAACACTTAAGAAGGAATTTTACCGATAAATGCAGAAGTAGGTAAATTAAAGGTGTATACTAGTATTACCGTATTAGTCCTAGTAAGCTTCACAGCTCTGTAAGCACACACTGTAACCATGGTGACCAGATTCAATCCAAGAATTTAAGTTTCTTCAGGGAGGATATATCTTCTAAATAATTAAAATGAATTTTTTCAACAAATTTATACTGCATTGAATTTTATACGAAAAAGTTACCCTTCCGACTTTTGAAATTTTCCTGTTTGATAGGACAAATATATAACTGAATCGGCCCAATTCATGCCTTTCTAAGAAGCTATGTAGTTAAATGCATTGAGCTACAAAATCTGCAGATTGGTGTTCAGTATTCTAGCATATTTTTTTGATTTAAGATATGCTTATGTTTTCATTAACACAGAAAGTGCTTTTTTGTTTTGTTAATTTATATTTACCATAAGTTGGTTTTTGTTTTTTTTTTATTAGTTTCTGAAATTTTTTTATATAATAGTTTTCATCTGTCATAGTGCTATATTTTGATACCTAATAGCTCCTTAATTACTTGACATATACAGTGGACCTTCAGATATCCGGACGCCAGGTATTCGGATGCTTCAGTATCCAGACAACTTTTTATCGGAACAGAATTTTTAAATGTAATGTTGTCTTGTTTAACTGGTTATTCAGGTATCCGGATGCTTCACATATCCGGACAAATTGACTGGTAACCAAACTGTCCGGATAAATGAGGCTCCACTGTAATACTGTATGTGAAAATATTGCATGCACGAAAAGAATATTATGTGGTATTTAAAAGAATATTGTTTGGTATTCTTTATCCAGTATGTACAGGAATATTGTGTGGTATTGATGAGAATATCGTACGATATTAGAGCTGGGTATCGCGACTGAAAAATTGTATCGCGATATATTGCAATATTATATTTTGTATTGAATAAATTTTGCTTTTCATCAATGGTATCAAATTACATGTATTCTCGAGATATTGCAACTGCCTGGTCGCGTTGTGTCGGCGCAAGTGGCAAGCTAAGTTTTTTATGGCACAACTTGACGAATATTTATAACATGAAGGGGTTTCATGTAACAGTTGTCTTTTCGTTTCTGACAGAGATATGTCTCTCGTTTCTGATCACGCTTCACGTCGCTTGCAGCCATATTTTACCTCGAAAACGGCAAATAACTCTTTTTATAACAATTTATATGTGGTATGAAGAAAAAAATCGGGATACACCGGTTAACCGGTAATATCGCACAGCACTATACGATATATATCCGATATGTACAGGAATATTGTGTGGTATTGATGAGAATATCGCACGATATATATCCAATATGTACAGGAATATTGTGTGGTATTGATGAGAATATCGTACGATATATATCCGATATGTACAGGAATATTGTGTGGTATTGATGAGAATATCATACGATATATATCCGATATGTACAGGAATATTGTGTGGTATTGATGAGAATATCGTATGATATATATCCGATATGTACAGGAATATTGTGTGGTATTGATGAGAATATCGTACAATATATATCCGATATGTACATAATGTCAGGCTGCCAGTTTCAGTGTACTTGGAACTATATGCTATTGTCCTATTTTTAAACTTCACACATACAAAATAGATCACTAGTTGTTTTTTAAATAACTTCGTTATGAAGTTTACACATATGAAGATGTGTTATATTATATGCATAATGCAAGATATTAAATTTCTTTGTATTAGAAGAATAATTTATACTGAACTCCAATCTTGGATTATCCTTAACTTCACTCTGAGCAGTGGCCCTTGAGATTGTATTTTCCAAGTACAAGTATCTTTATGTACATGTACTAATTATCGATGACTAGCTTTAAGTATACTATGGAATCATTAAAATTCGATGGGGCTTATTTTCATGGATTCGTTAAATTTTACAGGTTCTTGATTGGGAACATAATTTTGTGTATGCTAACCACAAAAGGAAATGTGACTTTGTAATTGTTTTATTTATTCACGGAGGATGTTATTTCTTGAATGAGAGGTACCCACGAAATGCATGAAAATTGAGCCACCATGAAATCTAATGATTCCTTAGTATTCTATTAAAAAGCATCTGTTAAGATTATACCCATAACAGTTATTAATTATTTATATTCATCCTGTATACATAACTTATGTTCTACAAACTTATTTGAACAAATGTTTTTTTACAAACTCCAAACAGAGCTTTTTTTAAATATTTTTTTCTGCTACAAAATATGATTTTTTTTTTAAAAAGAAAAAAAAAAGATTTTTTAATTACTTTCTTGTTAAGTGTTGTTTGTTTATTTGTTTTTACACTTACTGATAAGTAGTTTAAAAGTAACTTATTTCTTTTCTGCTTATTAGCTTTCTGTGTGTGGATTATTTTTGTGTTCACTTTTCACTATGACCCCATTTTTTATATTTCTTTTGTAATATGTTGTATATTTTCTCTGTTTAATGTACTCTTAATGTCAACTGAGGTCATATTAATTCATGATTGACAGTGAATCGGTTTGACAATTTGTGTTCCTACCCTGTCACACAAATGCATTCCGCCTGGCTGGTTTATCATCTAAGAAAAGGGACAGAGACTTTACATCACATAAAGAAGTGATCTTTTATATATATGTAGTTGTTGTCATGCATTTCTTGTGGCACGGTTTTTATTTCTCATTTGGTAGTGCTATTCAATTTATATAATGGTATGCGCCTGAGTTCATTGCACTCTAGGGCCATGACGTGGTAAAGGGCAGACAACTGGTGTATTGGCTTCACATTTTGTTTTTGTGGACTGAAACTGTTGCCAGGCAGTTTGTTGGATTATTTTGACATCGCTGTTCTTTAAACAATTTTTTTCTACTCTGTTTTATTTGTAATCATAATATAAACAAACCTTTACCAAATAGTAATACAAATAGTGATCATATTTTCAACACATTTTTTACTGGTTTACTTGTAATCATAATATAAGCAGACCTTTTAGCAATAGTGATCATTACAACACTTTTTTTTAAGTGGCTTTATTTTATTTTAACTAGAGCCATTCTCAGTATTCTGTTGTTTGGTTTGAATCATTTCTATATTTGTTATTTATAGAATGATTTTTGTTTTGCTGAGATGATTTTTTTTAAGACTGATACTGATACAGGGCTTTTTTCTGTAAATAGTATGTCAGTGAGGAGGTGTTCAAATCACAGTGAAATCCAAGCCAAACCAGGAGAACCAAATTTATATCCATGTACTAGTAATCGCATAACACAACATTGTTCCTCTGTAACTGAGAGAGATCTCTGTTGATAAATGTTGAAGAGACAGAATGAGATGTGTTTAACATAATCTTGCCATGTTACACAATTTTTTTTTTCCATTTTGGCAATAAGTACTATGATGCATAAAAAAGTTACAGGAGAAGCTTTATTTATTTTTTGATTACAAGTATGAGAAATAAAACACAGTTTTGAGTCAGACTTGGTCTTTTCTTGAGGATGAAGTTCTTTTTGAATTTCAGGAATGGAGCATTGGTGGGGGGAGGGTGATCCTTACGTCACCGGTTTGAGTCCCACTGTGGACATGGAGACCGGTCCTTCAGATTAAACCATAGAAACCAAGGTCCCGTGTCACTGTAGGTGCTGGCACAAAAAAGATCCCTCACTGCACAATGGCCCTAAGTGCCGAGCATAGGACAAAATTTGTAGCTCTCCACCGGCAAGTAGTGGCGTCACCATATAAGTGAAAAACTTGAGAGGGACATTAAACAACATACAATCAATCAATTATTGGGGGGACTCCCCTCCCCCCAACTTTTTGTTGCAGTATAGTCGAAAAAGGGTAATGTAGTATGTCTTGCTTCATCATTGAAATGTTGATGACAATGGATTTTTTATGAATATATGAGGATTAAGTTTTGTAAAAATATCTTGAATAGTAGAACTTTCTTTGACTTTTAGCTAAACATGAAAACTCTGTTACCAATATGTATCAACATATGAAGTTTCATCAAAATATCTTAAATCAATTTTTTGAAATAAAGTTTATTAGTATTTAAAGAAGGTCAAGATCAAATGAAAGGTTAAGGTCAAAAGGGCTGATGCAGTTGAAGAGTTCTGATCAATATGTATATAAGTGTAAAGGTATGATAAAAATATCAAGATTCTTTGAACCAATTGAGATCATCAATCATTTAAGAAAGATATCTCAAGGTCAAAAGAAAGTTGGATTAAAAATCTTGAAAAGTTTCTTTGAAATTGAGATGAACACTAAGATAAGTGAGGTCAAGGTCAAAGGGAAGGTCAAGATAAAAAATGTCTATTTTTTTACACCTCAACTTTAATAGTGAGGGCATAAAATTTCTCATTATTAAATGTAATCATTGTGCTATAATGTGTCGAAAACCCACAACCTAACAATACATTGGTGTGTATCAATTACTAGTATAAGCAATATGTATAAAGATGCATGTTTCTTGCGTTAATAAAATTTTGTCCGTTAAAATGTATTTTGCATCGTATTTTAGCATGTTTAGTGATATTTGGTGTTTAAGTCCCCCCCCCCCCAAAAAAAAAAAAGAATAAACGCTAAACGGAAGCAGAGTGGGTAAATATTTAGAGCAAAACAATGATTCCCTTTTTGTCACAACTTGTCCTGGGCCAAGGCTCCGAAAGGATTCAACAAGAAGTACATGTGTATTGTTATCAAGTCGTGTCAAGATCCTAATCCAAGGTCAAGGCCAAACTCAGACATATCTTGTGGGTGGAGTGAATCCAAACTTGTTTGTTTGTTTAGTGATAAAACATGATTGAATTAAGATACTAACGTAGAAGTGAAGGCTGCATTGACCATGTTGACAGTACATATTTGCATTAGATAATTCTATTTAGAATCAATTCCCTCTATACCTCGATTTTTTCTTAATTGTCGAACGGGCCGAAATAGCATAGGTGTGTTTATATTTAGCTAAAGTGTTCTGTATCTTTACCAGAGAGTTACAAGTAGATAGAACGTTCTATCGTTAAAATGAAATTGTCTTACAGACCCGGTTTGTACCGAGACACAGTTAGATCATTCTAACTAAGTTACATGCAGATCAGAATCTGTATTCCATCATCCAATGTGAAATCCTTGAATTATACGTACGCCGATAAATTTTTTTCCGCAAGTTTTAGGTATTATATTTCATTTAATACAGTATATATATATATATCCACTACGGCAAGGTCGTTCTACTCTTATTAGTTCATTTACCTTTCAACATGTACCCCTTCTGACCTTGACCAGATCTGACCCGGCAGTGACCCGGGAAGTCTGCGATAAAGGGGCATAACTCTAACAAACTTTTCACATATATTTACTCTGGAAACGTTAAAAGGTCAATGAACTTACAAAAGAAACATAAACAATTTGTTATTTTTGTCTCTGATAAAATAAATGTCTGGTTAATGGATGTCCTGCTTTAAGGCCAGTGAACACGGTAAGATTTGTATTAATAACTCAGTGTTGATACAGATTCTTACCGTGTGTACGCCCTTTAATACAGAGTGTACCCCTAGAGATTAGAAACTGTTATGAAATTGAATTAAACTGTATTGAGAGCAGAGCAATGCTGAACATTATTCTTAATACAGGTCGTAGCTGACGTCGACTTTTCTTTATTTTCAACCAATCAAACGTACAAACGACAGATTCACGTATCACCATCCTTTTAAACTTTAAATCACCAGAAATTGTTATTGATATTAAATCAATTCTAAAAAGTTTGCATACATACAGATTCTTTGAATCACAAAGAATTTAACAAATTATAGACTATAAATATTTTTTCCCTTTAGTGTCAGTTCAGATCAAAGAAGAAATGCATTGTCTTTGCTACCATTATTGTGCTCCTACTTTTTTCAAAGAATATGGGCGAACAAGGCGTTCAGAATGCCTAAAGCTTTATATTTAAAAAGATCACATTCAGTTTGTGAATTTGATATTTAGAAATCAAAATTTCATAAATAAAAAATTATGAAAATATTATTTCAAAAAAAAAAAAAAATGAGAATAAAAATCAGCATTAATTATTATGTTATTATAAAACGTGGTGTGGTGTCCCTTGGGTTCGAACCCTGCATGGCAATAAACATCCGCGAAATAATTTCCGTAGATACCAACAATTTCTACCCTTTAATCTTGACTTTTGAGTTTGAACTACATTTGAGAAAAAAAAATTACTTTAGCCATAATTTTTGAACGTTTGGTACTGAGATTTCATAATTCACTGGCGTGGAAAAAAAAACTGAAGTCCCTCGCACAAAGTTTCTAAATGGAAGTCAAACTCCAGGGTCAAGGTCAAAACAAAATCATCTTGGTACCCAAAGAAGGTTTTGTCACAAGGAATTCACCTGTGTAAAATGCATCAACCATTCAAAAGTCATGGCGAAGTTTTTTTCACATGTACGGCAAACTCCAAGGTCAAGGTCAGAGGGTCATAATTATTGGTACCTCTAAAAGTATTGTCGCAAGAAATACATCAGTAAAATAGGAACGCCCTAACAACAACCATTTAAAAGATATGTCCAAGGTTAAAAAAATGTTATAAAAGTGGACCAAACTTAGAACGAAAGGGACAAATAGTTTGCACGCACTGAAAAGTCTAGACGTGCACAAAGAAATAATCATGTGAAATATAAACGCCCTAGCCTCAACTATTCGAAAATTTGTGTTTATTTTTTCATTTGGTCAAACTCCAAGGCTACGGTAAAAATATTGTATAATGGAAAGGTTTTATCAGAAGAAATGAACAAAAGTCGTTAAGTACGAAGTAGGAAGTCGATCTTGACTTAGGTTTTTAGGGGAGTTAACTTAAAATTGGGGTTTAAAAAACTGGTCAGTTATATTTATATGACAGGGATCTCACATTATGTTAGGAATCATTTTTTTTTTTTTAAAAATCGTACGTTCATAATCTTGTTTTTGTTTTGCTTTGCATTTTTGCGATAATTAAATAGGGGTTGTTTTCATTATTGAAATATCAAATAAAAGTAAACATCAAAGCGTATCCGAATTTAGCAAATGAAATAACTACAATAATTTATTGGTTAGAATCATCATTTCGATCTACACCTATACACGCAGGTAAGATTTGTTGAAATTTAATATTAATTTTCAGATTGATAATTAAAACTTAAGTCCATTGTTTCTATGATTAAAATTCGTACTAGTACTGTTTTGGGACAAAACTATTCTTTCAACAAGTTTCTCTGGTTTTGAATTTAATTTAATATGAATGGCATTCATCATGCAATATAAGCGATGGAAATATGTATTTTACAAAATACATGTACTTAACAAGATCATATTAATTTATTGTTTCGGACAAGATGTACTACAAGTGTTGATTATAAAACCTACAAGTATCCATGAGTCAGATTCATTGGTACATCATCGGAGTTTCCGGGCCGGACACATGTATTTGTAATTCAGAAGTGTACCAGTCATGGCCCCTCTCAGACATCTGTAACATGTACCAGTATATGTCTGAGGTCAAAGTATATATCTCTACAATTTTACTAAAAATATCATTCAAATGATTCACAGGCCCAAGCATATTAATGAGCGTTACTTATCGGATCTGTTAATGCAACTGACTTACTGCACAAAATTCATTTAGTCCTTTTCAAGGTCATATAACACAATGCACTGCCAATTTTAATGTACCCAAGACGATATCCTTAAAAAGCAACCCAAGCTTTAGAAAAGTAAGAATTATCAAGTGTGTTATCTCTCATGATTTTCTTTCCTAGACAGACAGTAAGTCTCGACTCTGCACAATGGGGCAGACCTTTATAGTGAATGACAACTTAGGTGAAATATGTGAAAAGGGAGAAATAAATGCGAAACTATTCAAATGAGGGGGGGGGGTTTGAATATGCTACAACAACATATGTTTGTTAAACACTGATGCTCCAGGCCCCTGCAGTACAAAATCAAAAGATCAAAATTGTTGATATCCGAAAGAATACATATGTTAAATGTGAAATCCCTATATCTATCTGTTCAAAAGTTATTACCAAGTTTCAAGTTTAAAAATGGGACAAATTCTAAGGTCATGGTCAAAAGGTCAAAAATATTTAAACATTGAAAGGCCACAATGAATAAACTTTTGAAGTATGAAGCACTAGTATAAACTGTTCTAAAGTTATGGCTAAGGTTTAAGTTTGGTATTTTTTTTGCAAACATGGGTCAAACTCCATGGTCAAGGTCAAGAGGTAAAAATTTTTTGGGTACTCGATGAAGGTCTTTCAAAAGAAATATAGCTTTTGAATCAACAAAAGTATTATAGCCAAAACATCAAAAATTTTATACTACTTATGTGAGCATTTATCTTATATCTTGATTTGTGTTCTTTTGTCAGACATGTTCTTTACGTGTAGAAAAGGCGATACGTCACTCCAAGATGACACCGTAACTTCTATAAATCAGAAAAGAACACCATCTTCTTCCGTTTCTACTGAACGAGCCAGTTTTTTGTCCACAGTCACCCTATCTCGTCTTCTCTCCAAGGGACCATCTCAAAAGTCGCGCGCCCTCCTGTTCGCCGTAGCCATCCTCCTTGTGACGATCACGTGTCTCGTGTTCCTCCTGGGGGTCCGAATCATTCGAGGAGAGGAAGATCGGGGGCAACTGGGAAAGATACTCCACAAAATGCTTGACACCTTGTCACATGGACACTCAAACACATCCGACACATTTGTTCTTCGTAATACTACCACCATTAATGCATTATAATAACGAAATTCAACTGGTTCTTCCAATGCTTTAGTTAACATTTAATGTAGAGCACCTTCAGCAACAAAAACAAAATGATAAAAACAAAAAAAGTATTCTGTTTATATTGCTCTATTTATTACAATAACCAACAAACATGTAAATAAAGATATGCATGCATTATTACACATTTCCTTCCGCCATTTTTGGTTTGTAGTTATGAATGCTTTGATCTGATCCCCGGACGAGTTCAAAGAATTGCTTTGGCTTTCTCCTATTTTCTAGACATTCCTGGGCGACGTGAGATACAAAGATTACAGCAACAACGATACTTAAGTAAACAAACCAGACAACCCATGCCACTGAGCGAGTATTCGCCACGAACACACCCAGAGATATGTTAGCTAGAGCCATTAAAATGGCCGACGTTCCACCAAAATGGTGCACAAATTCCCATAAAATGCGGCGGAATGATTTCCTACAGTAAGGTTTCGGACGTAGGGGACGACTGAAAGTAAAATATCAAAGGCATAAAATATCTTTAGTAAAAATTATATACAACAAATATGTTCATCCTACATGTATATCTTCGGGTTATAATTAGTAACTTACAATACGGCATTGATTGGCTGAAGAATGCCCAGTATCACTACCACTAGGCCAATGATTCCATGAGCGAATCCAAAGTGTTGAAACTGGACAGAGAACACCGCCATGATGAATCCGGCTATGCTACACAGCTGACCTGTAACCTAAAACAAAACAAAGGATAAACAAGATACCATGTTTACAGTCAAACCGTGAACTCGTTAATGCAGACGCCAATAATCCAGATGTTTCACACTCCTGACAAAATTTGTTGGGAACAACAACACATTGTGTATCTGAAACAAGTATGCTCCAACAATCTTGAGTCCGGATAATCAAGTGTCCGAATTAATGAGGTGCTACTGTACTTTTTAGTGGCGATTGATGCATATGTCGATTTCTTTCTTACAGTAGTAGGTTAAAGTTTTTAACATACTTGTAAAATAACGTGTAGATAAAACCAGGTCTTTCCTGATGATTTGGCGTATCTAGCAATAAAGGCTCCCCACACGGTAAATATCCCCCACCCTATCACCATTAGACATCCGTGGGCCAGAATGAAGTTAGTGAAGGAACCGGAGCAGCCGACTGTATCCGTGTTCTGGGCATTGTAGGCGTCGCCACGTAGCAACCACAGATCTCCCAACAAAGATCCACTAAAAATATAGACAACAGAACAGTGCTCGCTTTGTTTTCTTCCGTTGATCGTCAAAACTAACTTTTAAGATAGATTCCTATCTACACAAGTTTTAAGATTTTTTCATGTAAATCAATGAAGTGTGAGCAAATTTGATTTGGAATCAGGATTTCTATTTCAGTAAATAAACATGTATAACTTTTTGGTAATACATGTATTCAGAACTATTTAAAATGAATTACCTATCAAGGTCATATCCTCCAAACAAAAAGATTCCGTCGTGTCCTGTCACCATGGCAACCGATGCTCTTGACACAGGAAAGGAATGCTGGATATTGATTAAGAATATTCTTTTTAAGTACCCACATATTTTTCCAGACAGAGAGATAAACTCTTTAAGCCATCATGTTTCTCTGATTATAAGGATATTAATGTAGTAGCCTGATGTAAATATGATAGCAATGTATACATGTTTTGAGGTTTTCCAAGTTCCTGAGATCAATCACAGAAATCTACCTTATACACAACCAATTGAATTAAATTTTTATCTATACTTAGTACAACTATATGGCTTATACCTTGGAGCTTGTCTTGTGTAGAGACCACGTTCTTGTTAACGGATCAAACAACCCTACCAAATCAGGTGGCGATCTGGTTGTCTGAAAAAAAAATATTTCGGTATATCCTCTATTCATATATACATGTATCAAACTTGCAATCTAATTTAAAAGAGCATTCAATCCTGCATGATGTCGGAAGGGGGGGGGCATATATACGAGTCCCCTCCCATGCATGGTATTGTTCCTCCTGGAAGCACCTGTTCTTATCCAAGATTTTTTTTATTTCCAGTACACAGGAATTTGTTCATTTTGCACTTAATAGAAAGAAGAAAAAACATAAGGAAAACACTTGTATAAATGCCCTTATTAGTCTACAAATCCATGTATTTTAGAATATAATGATATAAATTTAAAAAGTTAATAAGCCTTACCGGCTGCATTTCATTTCCGGAATTTTTTGTAATTATCAACTTTTCATTTCCGACATTTTTTTGTTTTCATTTCCGACATTTTTCAAATACATATGTAGTACTTCTAGTAATAGATTTGAAGACCTTATTTATGAAAAATTTAATGATGAAAAATCATAAATAAATCATTGAAATCCAATATCTGAGTTTTGTAAATCTATCAATGACTTGGACATCACTGACATTTAATTTAGTGCACATTAAATGTGGTCAAAAAGTTTTATGCTCATTGAACTCTTTTACCTATACTTAGCGCTAGATGTACATATGCATATATGTGAAGATGTTTTTATTTTAATTCTTATCAATATTTTGGAAAAATACTTTTTTAAAATTCCATTTTTACTTACTTAAAAAACATTGCATTGCCGCACAGGTAAATTCCGGAAATGAAAACAAAATAATGTCGGAAATGAAAACAAAAAATGTCGGAAATGAAAACAAAAAATGTCGGAAATGAAATTAAAAAATGTCGGAAATGATATGCATATTTCCGGAAATGAAATGCAGCGCCCCTATCAAACTTTCAGAACGTTTTGATTACACATGTACCTGTATAATTTGAGGTGTGTTAAAGTTTAATTATACCTGTATTTGAGGCAGATATACCTGTATAACTTGGGGTGCGTCTTCCATTCCTCCGTACAGTAGCACCCTACTCTGACCACTCCAGGAGGGTAACATAGCCATGCTCCCATAAAGTCTACATAAATAGTGTAAAATATACTTATAATTTATATAATATATAATTACAAAGAATATTAAAAGGCTTTGAGGAGACCGAAGCTCTACCGACAGAGGACATGTAGCATTGCCTGTGGGAAAACGAATAACATATGTATTGATATAGAGTTTATAGACACATCAACTCCTGTGTTATGACTGGTGTTTTAACTTTAACATCGCAATGCATGAAAAACTGTATGTACAAATCAAAATTTAGTCTTCATGACAGTAAGTATAATGACCTATCTCTGACCTTGGTACTGGACAACTGGCGTACTCTGTCCAGGTCAGCGTCTGGGAATCAAGTATCCAGGTGTCTCCTGACGGACATTCCCCTCCCGTCCCCCCTCCGCTAAATATACAAAAATTATAAGGGGTTACAATAAATACATACAGAAAAGAAAACAACAACAACATAGTATTCTTTGTAAAATAATTTAACATACGATAAACAGCCACCAAAGATGACCAGTTTGTTAGGATCTAGAATTGTCCCTGCGTGTAGACATCTGGCGTGGGGATAATAAGGGGTGTAGGGATTACACTGGCCTGCCTTACAGTCAACTGTGAAATAAAGAAACTTGACAGTGAAAATTATCCTTACAGTCAACTGTAAAATGAAGAATGCAGGGATTATCTTAAAACTTAGCTGTAAAATAAAGACAGTAAAACTTATCCTTACAGTCAACTGTAAAATAAAGGATGTAGAATTTACATGAATATCTTTAAACTTTTACTGTAAAATATAGTCTGTAAAAATTATCCTTACAGTTACTATAGTATCTGAGAAACGAAGAGTATAAGACCAATATTATATAAAGAATGTAGGAACTATCCTTGCATAGAGAGCGTAAGAATTATAACACAATCATAGAAATATGGTTCGCGCTAAAATTATTCGAGGATAAAAGGTCGCGAATATTTTTGCCGGCAAGTAGCAGAAGGTTGAAAGACAAGAGTTCACAATGTTTTACTCAGCGATTAATATCATGGAAAACTGAAAATGATGTGTTTTATCTGCAAGAGTTCGTGAAAATGAAATTATTGGTTTAAATAATCGTTTTAAAAATGAGGAACAATTTCTGAAGCATGCATGGTTATCTACCAATATTCCATTCCATTGTGTTGACGTCAAAAACGAGAGTGTCAAAGTGTCTGGTATCCGAAAATCCCTGATGAACAAAAAACTTGGATCCTCCAGGGAATATACCTCCTGCAGCTCCATATCGAGGCTGGGGGTGGAACACATCCGTCACATTTAACCTAAAATTTAAGTCTCGGTGGATCAGATGTCTTAGCTGAACTAAGGCACTTAAAGACCCAATTTTTTTACCGTACGGTTACCTGAGGAGGGGGAGTGGTCGAAGTAACAGTGGTGTTATTTACCTGGAGACTCCCAATACCCAAGATGTCAAAATCTGTGTATACGTAGCATTACACAGGAAGTCTGTCTTTGGTAATCAGGGTCAACATTGTGTCTGGTTTTGAGTGAAACTACGTAAAATAATTATTTTAATATGAAATTTATTTGTAAACTTAACGCATTCATCGTAATCATGGTAATGTATTGAAGAAAAAAAAATAATAAGATACATGTTTATCGTTTTAGAAAATGTTTTCCTTACATAAAAGAAAAAATCACGAGTAAAACTTACAAATCTATAATATTTATCTTTTTTAATCTTCAATAAAAGAAATCACTTGGTTAAAAAGGTCTGAATATGAAATAAAAAAAAATATTAATCGACCTATCCGTCGTGCATGTGAACATGCATTTACCGCGATCGGAATATTTTTTTCCCTGGCCAACAATGTTGTCCAAAATATTCCATATTTTTTATTCTTCGTGTGTTAACAAAATTTTATATTTAGAAAGATTTCTTTTCAGAATCGATCACTATTTATTATCTTCACATTTTCATTACGTATATATACAGACGCGAGGAAATCGAGCATTAATTCTGGCATCAATTTCTGTACAATACGTGCGGATTGTAGCCATAGTACAAAATAAAACATCTTTTTAAAACTATGCTATGCCGTTTATTAGTGCTGAATATTTTTCTTATATCCTATTTCTTGAAAAATATTTTAAATCGTCGGACTTCCAATTAGGCAAATAGAGCCGGTTTCTGTGGCCGCGGTCTTTTTTCTACAGTTATAACGAGGACGATATTACACTTACAAGTAACAAACAGCAGTGAAGATAGAAAAGAAATATTTTATAATGTCAATGTTTTAATAATCTACTTTCAATTATTTTTGAAATAAATTCAAACATATTGGAGTTTTCTAACCCGTGTGTATACTATGCGGGTACATGAAAGAGTTTGACGCGTGACCAGGTAATTGTTTTCAAAACATGGCAAACTCAGATCATCAAGAAGCACAGGTAGCTGACCTGTCAATCAAATCAGAAGCTATTGTTTTTTTTTATGATTGACAGGCGGTAAATTATTGATCTTGAATCAGGTAGATTTTGGGGGTGTTAACATAAAATTGGGTGTTTAACAGGGTTGTTTGGAATTATCGAAACTTTTGCTCTCATCAAGGAAGAAGAGATTAATTTTTGTAAGCTCAGCAGAATTTTAACAATAATCAAGATGTATTTTTGAAGCCCCCGTCTGACATCTCAAGGTCAAGATCCAAGGTCAAAATCCAAGGTCGTGAGTTGAAATTATGATAATGTCACAAGAAATACACAAGGGAATAAAATGGCCTTAGAATCAACCACTCAGACAATATGACAAGGTTAAAAGAAATCCAGGCCAGGTCGTGAGGTTACGACCTTTAACCTTGGCCTTGAGCTGCCATACGGGGACAACAGTGCTTCAGAAACACATCTTGTTTTTGTCATCAAATGATGACATTCTAGAAACCAAAGAGGTCAATATGCTCTCCATTCTAAACCCCATTTTAAAAAACCGTGAGTTAGTGCAAGCCAAACTTCAATATCCATGAAATATATCTCTTACAGTCTGATATACATTTTTGGCCCAAACTCTCGGAATGGTGACTTTAATTTGACCCTTAAAAAACTGATGTTTGTCAAATTATCGAGCATTCACTTTGGCAAAACTTTTGCCTCAAAAATGTTAAAATGGACGATAAACTTAGCTCTAGACACGTTGACTGTTTTGTTGATCAGGTCTGAGAAATCTTCATAATACTAGTATTCGTATTTCTCACCTAAAATTTTTCAATCTTTGTTCAATAAAGTCCATATATAATTGATCGAAGTATAATGAGTATGCTTTTATACATTTTCAAATATACTCATCCTCACAATGCCAGGGCTCCTGAATCAACATATTACCGCCCACGGCGACGTATTGACTCAGGGGCCCTGGCATTGCGAGGATCATAGACCTCAATTTAGGTCTATGCGAGGATGAAATAAACTCTGTGTAAACAGGACTTGGCACTTTATAGCTACAGAATTCCCAAACCCGATTTCGCGACTGCTCTGGGTACAAAATAACAAAACATTGATAGGTCAATTAAAAAAAAATTAAAAAGATTTCTAACTTTTATATGTTGTTGGTGATTGTTAAATGTTTATGCCAATTCTCACCAACATACCACCATGTACCTTGGTTAGAAAGAAATATATGAAGATAATGAACAGTATTCAAGAGTAAAAAATCCGGCCATAAAACAATACAAAATAGGAGCAGAGCTAATACGGACCTCCAAAACATCAGAGATGTGATCAGGTGCCATGGAGGAGTGAGCATGCCCTGCCGACCGGTCATACCCGCCGTGTGCTCCTTGTTATGATCGGGAAAGAAAAATAATCAGAATGTCTCAATGCTTTCCGATCAGCCCTCGTAAATAACGGTACATATACATTACATACCGGTACATATACAATTACATACCGGTACATATATATTACATACCGGTCCATATATATTACATACCGGTACATATATATTATATAACGTTACATATGTGTATTACATACCGGTACATATTTTACATGTTTATGTATGGATTTATCGGTTCATTATAAGGTGTATCATCAGTACATGTATACCCTTTGTGCATCGCTGTCCCACCCAATTCTGTCCACTCTTCTGTTCTGAAAGTATAAAAAAATATATTAAAGTGCAGAAACTTAATATTAAGCAAAGGAACTTGAAGTTTTAAACATAAATAGCATCATGGTATGATAATGTTATTGTGATGGGGGGGGATTTTTACGGTCACATTTGACAGTGAGTCGCTTAATACAGTGTGTCACTGTGGCAGTTTTAACTGTATATCGCCTTTATATGCACTCAAACCAAATAACATATATATACAGGAACATTTACCATTACTATTGCATGTTATAACATACCTAGTGTCAAATTTCCAAATATCATTGAAATACTGTCGATTTACTCCCTCGCCGGTGGCAATATAAAAATAGCCATCGCCTGATCCATACACCATACTGAATCTAGCAGGGGGATGCGTGCTCTTGGTAACATTTCTCCATATTCGTACTTGAATAAAGACATGCAGAATCTTTAAAGAAATCCTTAGAAAATAGCCATGAAATGTTTCTCCCTGGAATGTTGCTCGGTATAGAAAACGTACAAAATGTACAATAGAAAAAAGGAAAAGAAAGATGAACCAATGTTTGGAGACGCTACTTCGACAATATGAGTTACCACTCATAAGCATGAGTGGTAAAATTGAATGTTTTAGTCCTTGTGCAACTCAGTCAAAAATAGGATATTATTTTTGTTGGGAATCAGAACACTTAAGATATTTGCTTTCTTGAGAAAAGGGGTTTGACAAATGTCAGCTTTATCGGGGAAAAATAATCAGCTATTATTTAGTAAATAAAAATAATTTTTCTTTTTGCTCGCCACGACTAATTGATACAGCTTAGCCTCTAGCTGCAGATCTGTAGCGTTATGGTTTTATATATTTGTCTTTGACCATAACGCTACAGATCCCATAATGCAAAAAGGGTGCAATTTACGGCGCAATATTTTTTGCGCACCTTTGGGGAGAATTTCTTCACTTTCTAGCATTTGTCAATCAACTACCTTTCACTCCCTAATTCTAGACACATTCTGTAGCCAATATGTATATTTTATCCACCTCCCAACCATTTATACATGTAGTTGTCTCTACGGGCAATAACCTCGCTTGAAGTGAAATTTCAGCAATCTAACAAATAATTTTAATCAAGCTAGTTTATCACTTGTAGAGACGAATATAAAGGGTTGGGAGGTTGATACAATATACAGATTAGTTAAATAATGTTCCTAAAATTAGGGAGTGAAAGGTAGTTAATTGATCGATGCTGGAAAGTGAAGAAATTCTCCCCAAAAATGCGCAAAACATATTGCGCCGTAAATTGCACCTTTTTTGCATTATGGATCTGTAACGTTTTGGTCAAAGACAAATATATAAAACCATAACGCTTCAGATCTGCAGCTTCTCAGCCTCCATCTGAATTTGTGGCCCTTTCTGAAGATGAGCCTTCCCTCTTCTTCTGAAGAAAGGTCATTGTCAGACCTGCCTGTATACATTGAATTTGGTGCTCTAGTTTTCTGTTAAACTTAAAAAGTCATCATTGCAAAACTGAAATTCAAATTTATTATTTCTTACCTATTGTATTATCTTGCATTTCAAGAATCCACGTATCATACATGGGTTGATTCGAGTGCGATCGTCCAGCAAACAAAATCAGGTAACTCGAATTGCCCATCGTAACAAATCCCATCGCATGGTCCCTTCTTCCCGGAGGAGACACGCTACTTTCGTTGGTGACGAGCTCCCATTCTAACTGGGCAAGGACAGGAGATAACCAGAAAATCCACAAAAACACAAACAACATTTTGTTCCCGATATTTAGTGTTCATTCCTTCTAAAGCATAGTAAAATCTCTTTATTGACACAGGTCAGAGCTTGCACGAGATTACATTGCGCAGTCGTACAATGATTCTCCGTAGATCGATTCTTTTTCGTTCAGGTGTGCTCGAATTAATTTTCTTGATCAGGTTACCTTTCAAAATTGTCGTCTTTACCATCTATTTAAGTCCATTGAAATATCATTAAATACAGCTAAACGACTGGTTTTGTTATAATTTAGGAAATAATCAGATTATTTTAAATACAAAACTCCTGCATAAAACCCAGTTTGAAACGTGTCATTCCTACATGCATACCGGTATGTATCCGGTCATATGGAGACCAAGCAATCATTGATTCAATTTAGAAGAATTAGGCCTAATATCTAATACCTAATACTTTTTAAAAATCCCATTATCATGCGTCCGACAAAATCGTGAAGAGCTTGCAGAGAATCAGAGAATGCCAGTGGTATGCTGGACATCCCTTTTTTTCTTTAGATTGCAGAAATATCTTCACACATGCGTTGTGACGCTAAGTTACTCTGACGTCTTCTTCATAAGTGATATAAATCCAAATTTATTTACACGTATATATTTGGCAATGTAGTTTTTATCACATAGTCTAGATTTCGTGACAGACACTTGACGTCAAACTCGTTAGAATGAAATGTGACGTAACACTATGCATTGTGACCTAACAATAGGCAGATTGAAATGTAACTGTGGCGGACATCTGACGTCACAATAATTAAAATGGAGTGTGACGTAACAATAAGTAGAGTGAGATGTGACGTAACAATACATTAAGACGCTA
This sequence comes from Saccostrea cuccullata, assembly GCF_032062105.1. Classification (NCBI taxonomy): domain Eukaryota; kingdom Metazoa; phylum Mollusca; class Bivalvia; order Ostreida; family Ostreidae; genus Saccostrea; species Saccostrea cuccullata. Next base: position 132,266 of record NW_026924759.1, read on the forward strand.
CTTAGAGTTACTTTTCCACGACAATGTAGCCTCCCAAAACATGAAATATATCTACTGTAATGCCAAATTAGGATAGAATTTATGGTTTTGAGTTCATACACTTCATTTGCGATGTCGCTGGATCACAGTTTAAAAGAAAAATACAAGGAAACCCAGCAACTTAATGAAAAGTTGACGGAAACATTCGCTGCTGTAAGGAAAATAAACAACGCACTGGAAGAAATATCGGGAAAACTGCCACAGCAAAAACACACCATCGAGAAACCAGAGGAGTTCAAAAAAGTCCGAAACACTCCAGAAGATGAATGTCGTGGAAAAGAAATGTCTGTTTGTTCGTCCGCTAGTCCTGCTCCTGTACGATCCACGGAGAAAACAGCCGCATCACGCTCTGAAGGTAGTTCAAATGGCACCAGTTTAAAAAGGGGTAAATTCGAGGACATTTTAAGTCTCTTGAAGGCACTGGACGCAACTTTCCTGGCCGAGGATATACAATCAAGATGCTTGGGACGTATCGATGAACCTGAGTCACTTCCATCTATCCGAGTGCCTACAAATCCATTGTACAAAAGCCCTATAATATGCAATAAATGTAAAAAGAATGAGTGTATGGTAGCTCAGTCAGACAGTCTGGACACTATAGATAGTGTACCAAGACCTAACAGTCCGGTCGGTTCTAAGGAGTTGACAAACAGAGAGGGAAATCTGAACTCGCTGAAAAACACAGAGGGAAATCCGAACTCGCTAAAAAACCAGTCTGATATAACCAGAAAATTAAGAGCTAACTCAGTCTGTGTAAAAATGAACCTAATTCCAAGAAATTCGCCAAAATGTTCAAATTCCAGTAACCAACGCAATAAGTCAACAAACGCCAAGCAAATGCGATGGGGAGAAAACACAGTAATAAGAGAAGAAAACGGTAACAGAGTGGAGAGCAGTGCTTGCGCATTTGGACAGAATGAACAGTTGCCAGATCCAAAATACTTAAAGCAAAAATTCAAGCAAGAAAGGTGTGTAGGCATTCAAAAGGAAAATGATGCGGTGATGTCTGTGCACAAAAGCTCGTTAACTCAAGATATTAGAGACGTGTTGGTAGAGCTTCCACCTATACCAAATGACACACTGCAACGCATTTCTGGAATAGGCGGGGATGATTTTTGTGGGTGGTTTCCTGATTTCAAGTCTCATGAGCAAAAAATCCAACAAAAGGTTTCCGGAAACAACCAGGTAGTGAAGAAAACGAACAGGAAGGTTTGGTTTGATCCCAAAAGCATGGACGGAAGCCAGGAGTGTTACTATCGTGTTCAGGGGAATCATAGGTTACCTCATCTGTACGAGTCAGCTTACTCCAAATTTAAATCCATACCCAAAACAGAATGTGAAGTCGGGCTAGAACTCGAAACAGTACCAGGGAATTCCAACGAAGAAGATACAACATCACTGGATCTGGGAGAAGATCTGTATGGACATACTGCTCGGTCACATCTCATTACTCTACCGATAATTTCTACCTCTGTCACTGAGAAAAAGAGACCAACACAACCCAAACTGCCTCCTTTGAGGTGCACCGCTGTCATGAAAAATGCTGTTGGTGACCCAAGATCACACTGGTGTGACAGCATCAGGTCTGGCGCTCTAAGTAAAGTCGCCATAGACAGCGGAAAAGAGCCAGAGCCAAAGAACTTTATTTCTCCAGTAAAAGACATTCTGAAGCCTCTGCCTGTTAAAGAGGCAAGAAAAAATAAACAATTATTAAACTGGTGTCATAAGGATGTGGGTCCGATAAAAGTACCACCTCTTGACCTATCTGTCCTCGATATATTGTCTGATTCTGAACCCAGCAGCGGTCGTAAAGAGTATCTACTGGACCTTCTGCAGAAATCGCCGCGAAATATCGAAAATAATCCAGACGATGGTACAACTGCAAAGGTAACAGGCGATGCCATCGAAAATGATACAAAGGATAAACATTTCCCAGAAAAGGAATCGAAAGAATCCTCAGTTACAAACACGATTGCAAAAACTTTTCATCAGAAGATGGAACTTCCAATCTGTATGTTTGGAGATAAAGTTGATGTCAAACCGCTGTATCATCATGTGCGCATGCCCACCGAGCTTCCAAAGAAGGAATACAGATATCGCTCAGACGTGCCGATAGATATCATTCGCCTTGCCCTCAAGTCTAAAATCGTTAATAAAGGCTTCACCAACGTAAATTCTATCATACAGAACTTTTCTCAAAACACTTGTAAAAGAAGCTCAAGAAACAAAGCCACAAGAAAGTCTCTCAAAAGTGAACATAGGGTAAAAGTTTGCTTGGAAAAGGACATGAGAGTTGAACAAGAGTTGAAAAAACTTAGGAAGCAGTTGAAAATGAACAAAAGAGCCTCAGATTTACTGAACGAACAACTATATGGGATAGATTTTCCGGACACGGATCGTTCGGGTGTAGCACGCCCTAGTAGTCCAGTCACATCGTAGGCTAGAATAATGTGAATGTGTCATTATTATCTGACAATGCCTGTACCTAGACAATGTATGTTAAAAAAAAAAAAGATATTAAGATGACATCACTTGTCTATCTAATCACTTTTAAGAATACCGTTTATTGGCTATTGCTTGTACGTAGTATGTCGGTTAAAACTTAAAACACATATATTATGTGCAAACGTTGATAACGGTGTAAACAATTTAGTCGTGTTACTAATGTTGTAATTAAAAGAATTTTGAAAAAACTGTCCATGTCTTTGCTCAGAGAGAGAGGGGGGGGATAACTGACTTTGGAAGCAAGATAAATCTTCCCAATTTAATAAGGGGATCAAATTGCAACCATATCCTCATATACCAGTATCATGCAAAGAATAGAACATACCTTATAAATTTTAGCTCACCTGAGCCGAAAGTTAAGTTTTTTTTATAATCCCATTGACAAAAGCCACAAAAGAACAAAGTTTCACATAAGAATATATAAGGAAATCTACTGATGAAGATCAGTGTGTTGAGTGATTCAGGTGAATGTTGTGGTCCAAGGCTCTCTTGGCACACTATAAACCTATAAAGCTGCCTAAATTCAAAACACCTAAAAGTAGATAGGTAATAAATACAAATGTACTTCTTTCATGCCTTCCTCCGTCCTGGGTTCAAAACTCTCCTCCAAAGATATAATTAATCTACTGATGAAATAATCATGCAATAAGGACACTGACATTGTGATTATAAAGAAGATGGGCGTATAAGGCGGGCAGAATGCCTATAGCGCGACAGATAAGAAGTGAAAATTTTTTATCTCAATTATATCCAAATTTTATGTCATATTTCATCTCATATTAAAGTATACTTAATGTAAATTCTCTGTAATTTGCAAAAATCTCACAAAAACTGAAAATATTTGCCCATGAAAAAGCATACACAGACTTAAAAGAACAAAAACGATCATTTTTTCATACTTTATCAATTTTTTTTAATGTGAGTGGGTCTTCGCTCCATCTTTTTGAAAGATAATCTAAAAGTTTGCGATAAAATACATATTTTTTGGTTTACAAAAAAATGGAGGGAAGACCCACTATACCTTAAAAATACACTTTTATAACAAAACATTCGCATCTTTCAGAGAAATACTTCAAGTCCATAAAGTCAAGGGTCATATCACAAACATGATTTAAATGCCACTACAACATATGAGCCATGTAGCATAGTGGTTAGCGCGTTAGTATCAAAGCAGTCTGATTCATCGGTATTTTATTGCTGGGGGTTCGAATCCCACGAATACCAAGGAATATTTTTATGAATGAAATTTTTTAAAGAGATTTATTTTTTCTCAGAAAATTTTTTTTTTCTCATAATTTCATAAAATTCAATGATGAGATGTAAATTTAAATACTCAATTTACTTATCAAATGTGATTCTTAATATCTGACGCTATAGGCATTCTGCCCGCCTTATCCGCCCATCTTCTTTGTAACCCAGCACTTACTAAACTAATATGTTATTTTTTGTCAAATATTGGCAATTCACCAGATTTATGTGCATGACTGCCTTTGGTGTCTTCCCACTTATCCAACATTTTGAAAAAATACAGGTAAAACACAGGTAAGTCGGTGTTGGCTAAGTGGGAATGGGGTGCAGGTGGAGAACAAAAGAAATAAATTACAGGTAGGCTATAGTCTGTTTTAGCTATATGCTGAATAAATAGTAAATAATTCTTATTAAAATAATAATTGTTTTCTCATAAATATTAAATTGTTCATATAAAAATATTAAATTTTTTTTTTTAATTTTAAAACTATGATTTTTTTTAAAAAAAATTTCATTATTTTTAAAACTGTTTTAGATGTCTTCCTATTTCAAATATAAAATGAATAAGAAATTCTCTTTCTCTAAAGAATTATATTTAATTATACCTGAATATTGATCTAAACCTATAATAATAAATGATTACATTAAATTTTTTCATCTGGAAATATAAATATGAAAACTAATTTAATTTATTTTTTTTTTAGAGATAAATGCATATACTATACTTCAAATATAAACTTCAAGAATTACTGTTTTCATCCTGGAAATATAATTATGAAAACTAATTTTAAATTTTTTTTTTTTTTTTAGAGATACATTTACCATGTTTACTACTATATTTCAAATATAACCTTCAAGAAAAACGCTTGTGAAAAGTAATAATATTTTATTATGAGTTTTTTTTTTCACATCTCACAGCAATAAATAAGACATAAATAAAACAAACAATGGATTCACAATCAACGTCACATGAATGAAATACTAGTTTCTACATTATTTCACCACAATCACTTCCACTGTCACTCGAAATGAATGAGATGTGAAGCAGCATCAGCATAGGCCACTATGTCCATTTGTCCTTGACGCAGTCTGTCCTTGAGACGCTGGAGACGTGAATCCAGCTGGCGGTATTTCCTCTTTTTGGGACGCAAGACTCCTCCTGCTGTAATCTGGATGATCTTTGCCTCATTTGCCGCCTGTTCTTTTTGGAGCATCTCGATGAATACAAAGATATTTGGATGGGCACGTCTGCACATTCTATTGAACTTGTGGTGCCATCCCTCAACTGCGTTGGTGGTTCGATGTCCGTCGTGATCAAAATGGTTTGAGATGTCCATATGCCCTTCAACCCAGGTCTCGGTCACGTAGTTCTTGAATCGCTTCACAGCGTCGGTGTTGTCATCATGGTCCTCTAAGGCTTGGAACCACACATCCTCAACACGGGGAGCTGGAACAAGAGGCAGGACGGCGGCTCTTCTCACTAGTCTATGGAAGTCCTCATTCTCGTTGAACTCTGTTGTCAGTCCACAGTTTTGCACTTTCCTCCAAATACACTGTGTGTAGTGGAAAAAGCATCCCCGGATGGTCGTGTTGGGAAAGTTCTCTTTCACTGCATTTCGGGCTGCCACTTCAAAGTCAATCAGTGTTCAGGTGTTAGCACGGAGTGGCGTTCGTTGACTGCGGTTTTCAACAGGGAAAGAAGACGTCTGTAAGTTGCTTCAGTCTTGTTGAGGAGCAAGGCAAACACAAGAGGGAAAACTGTCCCATCAACTTCTGCATGCAGAGTGTATAGCTGAGTGAATAGAGATGTACAGGAGTAGAAAATCTCATCACTAAACACAGTTGTAGCAGCACAAAGTCTCTGAAGATTGTCATCAGTGGCAAACACAATGTTTCTGTTCCCTGCTTCATCTCCATCATCACACAAAAGGAATCTCTCACGAGCTAAGGTCTGTGTCCAGGGATCCTGGATGTCGATTTCTTCTTGTGTGGTAGGCAGTTTGGGCATCATTTTCATTCGACTCCGGTACAACACAGACTTGCAGGATTGAAAGGTGGGGATCTTTCTAATCATGTCTATCACAGTGTCATCACAGTCGGCATTTCGGAGTGCTCCTAACTCTTCAACATATATGGATGGTATGGGAGCCGCTTCGTCTCTGCATCTCTTCTTCACTTTGTTGACAAAGGATTCTGCTGCCAAGCCAATGAAGTCCCCTTCATGATTGTGAGGCCGACCAAAAGACAAGGATGTTGTTCACTGTCACAACTGTAGCTGGACACTGTCGGTCTACGCATCTCCAATATGTTCGGTCGTTACGTGTTGTCCTCACGGAATACTTGTATCCACCATGAAGAAGATAGAATCCTCCTCTGCCGTTCTCGAGAAAGTTGACTTGCACCTGAAGATTAGCCATTTTCTTCTTCTTCCTTCTTTCTTTCTTTTTTTTGATAGTGATTTTTTTCAATGGAAAGTCCAGAAAACAATTAAGATCTCAAAATTTGCAAGCTTTTGATTCTGTAAATTATTGATATTAACTATGCTTATCTAGCTTAGATTCTTTAAAAAAAACATTCAATTATAATCATTTATAAAATAATTATATACTTAACTTGTGTATCGGTAATGTTATATACAAGCACTTTTACTAGTATAAACACAACCATTTTTAATGATTATACATAATTGTTTCTTCAGAGTGTCTTAATTGCGCTGCATTTCATTTCCGGAAATCTGCATAGCATTTCCGACATTTTTTTAATTTCATTTCCGACATTTTTTCATTTCATTTCCGACATATTTTTGTTTTCATTTCCGGAATTTACCTGTGCGGGAATTTAATGTTTTACTAGTCAGTGAAAGTGAAATTTTAAAAGTATTTATTGCAAAATATTGATCAAAAATATATTTTAAAAATTCTTTTATTATAAATGTACATATATGCATACATGTAGCACTAAGTCTAGATAAGAGAGTTCAATGAACATACAACTTCTTCACCTCATTTAATGGCCGGTATACACGGTAAGATTTGTATTATAAGATTTGTATTATAATACAAAATCTTACTGTGTATACACTCTTAATACAGTGTATCATAAGATTTTTCGAATCTTATAAAACTGTATTAAGAATAGAGCAATGCTCTATTTCCTAATACAAGTCTTAACTCACCTTTCACTTTCAACCAATCAAATGTACTCACATTGGGGGTCTTCCTATTTATATCATTACTAAGTAAAGCACATGGTAAATAATAATGGCCGACTTTTCGAGTAAAGATATCGAAAAACTCGTGGTTTTATGGGAAAGGGTAGAGGACTTGTGGAATATGTCAAGCTGTACCTACCACAAAAAAAGATCTAGAAGCAGAGCTTATTATTATAGTTTTTATTATTTTGACAGAGAGAGAAATATGGCAGGAGAAAACACGTGGGAATAATAGTTTATTTACAATCTTATAAGATATGTATTAGCGTGTGTAAAAGAAAGTATTATAATACAAAAGTATTATAATACTTGTATTATACTACAAATCTCATCGTGTATACCGGCCTTTAATGTGCACTAAAATAAACGTAAGTGACAGCACCAAATTTATGCCAAAAACACTTGATGTACTCTAATCGAGTTTTTTCTCTGGTTTATTTGTATTCCTTTCAATTTTTCATAGGTAAAGTCTTCAAATTGGTTACTTAGGGTAATATCTGAAAAATGTCGGAATTGAAAACAAAAAAATGTTGGAAATGAAAACTAAAAAATGTCAGAAATGAAAAGTTGATAATTACTAAAAATGAAATGCAGCCCTTAATTGTTTTTATTTATTTTCTAACAAAAATATGTTGTGTGGTCAAAAAAAATATATTTGTTTCTATTTTTTTTTTTTTTATACTTAAATGATATTAATATTCTATTTATAAATTTAAATTAATTATTTTTTTGAATTAATTTTTTCTCTGCTTAAATTTTGCTACTTTTTTACATAAAAAAATTATTGAACATTAATTTTTTTTCTTTAATTTTATATTTATTTTGACTCAAATTTTAACTATGGCTGGTATATTTTAACACTGTTTTTATTTCCCAAAGGAAATAATTCTCAGGTAATTAATATATATGCATACCAGAAAACAGACTATAGCCTGTTAATCACTCAGGAGTAAAAATCGAAATGTTGGCTATGTGGGAATAGGATTTTTCAAAATGTTGGCTAAGTGGGAACTTTGAAGATTCTAACACTTTCTGTCCCTTCCACTGAAGCTCCCAGAAATACTTTTTTTAGGAGGCTGTTCTATTCAAACGTCTGCATTCATTCATTATTATTTGCAGACTATTTTGCATATTCATTCATGGTTAAAAATACGCAAAAAGTTAAAATATGTTCTATTCAATTAAAGCTTAATATAATTTAGAAGATAAATAACATTCTTCTTTTAAATATAAAAACAAGCAATTAGAAATAAATTTATTTCCAGAATAAAGAATTTTCCAACAAAATTGGTGTATATAATTGTTGCAAAAACATTTTTGCAAAGAAAGCAGGGTACAAATTTCTGATATGTATATAGGTATAAAATTAACCAGATTGATCAAGTCCTACTTCTGACAGTTCATTGTTTTAAATCATAGAAATCATTAATTGAAATGCCGTTAAAATGAACCTGTTTCTAAATTCTACATACACATGTACAATGTACTGGAAAAGCATAATTATATATGTAAGACACTCTATGCCTATTCTGTTTTTCAAAATACCATGATTTATTCAAATGCAACATAAAGATAAACTTTAAAAAGAGGACTTGTGGAATTTGCCCTGAATACAAAAGAAAATAATTTTTTCTCAATTTTAAATGTGGAATGTATTTACTAGTATCACAACCTTATTCATTTGTTAGTAAAAAAAAAAGTTAAATAAAAAATATTTTGTCTCTTTTGAATTACAACCTAAGATGGAGTTAATTTATACACTGTCTCCAACAAGGGCAGATTACTCCTACAAAGATACACAAACTTGTTGATATGTATGAGCCTGATACCAATAATGTACCAAGTCAGTTATACATGTATCTAGTAACCCGATGGAGACCAACAACTATTGCAGTAAGACATTAAAAACAATGCAATAAATTCACAATCTGATATGTATCTACAGTTATAATAAATGTTGCTATACAAAAGTATTCTTCACAGTAAAAATCTAGTATATCACATACATATGTTTTATGGTGTTAATCAATTGTGATGCATTATTATGTACAAAATGAGATTAAAAAAATATACAAGACATGTCTATACAAATATGTGTGACAATTGCTGCATATATAAAATGACATACTAATTACAGTAACCACATACATACATGATTATTACAATGTATAACGAATATACTGATTGGTATAAAATATGTAATATCCACACCTGTTTCATACAGTATCAAACAATTTAAAAGATGGGGAGGTACCAACTGATACTATAAATCAAATGGATAGAGAAATGTCTCAGAAACTCAAAAAATCGGAAGTACACATGTAATATGGCACAACAATTTTTGTACACATTCTTCATTTAAAATCAAAATTTGAGAAATCTATTCGGATCTCATTAAAGATTTTGAAGCAATTATTAATTTTGAGAGTGGTGTAAACTGTTTAGAATCTGGATGACAATCACAGCACTTTGAGGATGGTGAAAGAGATGAGGGCGGATATGACGGAGAGGAATGGGATTCTGGGGGACATCCCTGGGGCCGAATTACACCCGTTCCAGTCATTACAGAAGCAGTACATCACTTTCTCGTCCTCGGTGTCCATAGGGTTACTGGCGTCGTTCTTCCTGGCCGGCAAACAATAACCATGGCGACGCAAATTAGGCATCTTCAGGCGATGATTTGTTGATCTCATCAAGCTACTCTCACAATCCCTGACTATGTTATGCTCACCTGAAAATATTATGTGTTGAAGATACTGGTTTGCATAATGTTACTGTAGATCAACAAAATTTCCTGACACCTTACTTCCATAAGAAAGATATATGTTATTTACAAGTAAAACAAAATTTTCATGAATTCTTGTTATTGTTGTATATTTATATTGTTATTAATCTTAAAAAAAAAAATATTTTGTGAGCTAAGGTTCTTGCATAATAACATGAAGATTAAATAATGGTTCCCATGGTTTGTGGTTGGATATGACTTTTATCATTGAACAAGTTGTGCTATTTTTATCTCCAAGCCTTAGCCAGATAACCACAAATCATGGGAGATTCTAATTTCTTTTTATCACATTTTATACATCACTTTCAATGTTTTACATTGTTTCATTAATGAATTCACACTATTTACTCTCTCAAATAAAACTCACTTCCGACTTTTTTGATGATTTTGACACAGAACTCAGAATCTCCACAGTCTCGCCATGGAAACATTCTCCAATCCAGATCATCTCCACATCCGCCCATAGCACTGACACAGCGGTGACACATAATAGCGGTGCCTGAAAAATAAAGACAGGGGTAGAGTAAATACATGGTATACATCCACCCATAGCACTTACACAGCGGTGACACATAATAGCGGTGCCTGAAAAATAAAAACAGTATTGTATAAAATAAGTGCCTGTGTTCAGCATGTTGTGCTTGACCTGATTCATATCAGACTATGTAAACTTATTTACGTGAATATTACAGCTTACTCTACACCTTTATATTATGGGAATAATCATCAACATTTTGGGATAATGAAATAATTCATTGGCAACACTTCTTCCAGGTCTAGTACAATCAACTAGATTTAGCTAGGTAGCTTGATTTACCTACATAGCTTTACTTACCTATCTAAAGTAGCTTTATTTACCTACTAAATCTGACTTCTTTCTTGAACAGGTTGGGCACACACTGCCAAATGGTCATTTAACCCCCGTTTGGTGGTCAATTGCCCACATCCGCGTCTTTTTTACCTACCAAATGGTGGTCTTTTTTATTCAAATCCAATTTTTATTAAAATAAAGCAAAAGCGCATTTATTAGGCATTGGAGAATTTTAATTAACAAATTCCTCACAAATTTAATACAATTTATTCAATTTTCCATGTGTAATTTCTGTGGAACTTCGTAAAAACGAAACCCACAGCTGTTTGTGACGGCCAAACTATGAACTATTTGTTCAAATAATATGAAAAATTATTTTGTTGTGTATAGTTCAGTAAAAAATATATTTAGACAAGAGGTTTTAGTCTTTCGATCTGCGTCTATATAAACCTGTATAAAATCCCGTTAAACACAAGCTCCTTGTATCTAATTCATATGGTGGGCACTTATTGCTATAATATTCATTTTTTCTACATTTGAATGTAACATTTATTCTCTATTTTCTTTTAGGATGAAGTTACGATTTCTGTGCGACCCTTTGTGGTTTAGTATGCATATCTATGACGTATCTACTATATTTATGAAATATTTTTGAATAAAAAATTTACAAAGTGACAGTTGCAATTATTCTTGTTTTTATTCCAAGATTATTGTTTTCGAGCCATTATTTTATAATGAATTCACTGCATATCCTATTTTTATAAAGAAAAAAGCCATTGCATACGAAATAAATGAAATAAAAGCGAATTCTTACCCTTCCTCTTATTTTACTTTTTGAAAATTAACACTAATGGGTCTCCGTAGTTAAATCTGTCTTTTGACCCAAGTTCAGAAAAGATAGTAATTTTTAATTGGTTTAGATAATTGATTTGTTGCCCGGATGACAAAAAATATGAAGTGATAAACACGATTGATAGGTGCAACTATCCCCAAGATGGAGGGAATTTTTCTTTTTAAGTTAAAACACAGAAAAGTTACACTTGTTCACACAGGTGACGATTTTATCCAATATTTGAACGACACTGCGCAAAAAAGTCTGCGTTAAAATTCTGATTTTTTTCGTTCAGAGCATAGATAAATATCTATATTTTATTCCCCGTGAGTTGAAATTATGCGCCATTTCACGTCATTCCAGAGAACTGAACAAAACGATTTTTCTCTCCCATTTGGTAGGTAATAAAGACGCCGATATGGGCGATTGACCACCAAACGGGGGTTCAATGACCTGTTGAATTAACAGCTATAATTTTCATGCGACTTTTTGTCTGCTTTTGATAAAACGGAAACTTATTCTAAAATAGCTAAATAAAGCTATATTTTACAGGTAAATTAAGCTATATAGCTAAATATAGTGATTTTCCTGGACCTGTTAATTGCGACTTTTTGATTTTATTAAATGAAAAGCAAATTTGGAAAATTTGGATTGAAATAGCTAAATAACGCTACCTGAGGTAGGTAAATAAAGCTAGGGTAGGCAATTCTACCAACGTACTGATTGTACTCAGGCGCGGATCCAGGATTTGAAGTTAGAGGGGGCGCCAAAAGTAGGCAAGGGGTCTGGGGCCGCCTTGAGGCCCCCAGTGGGTCCAGGGCAAAGCTCTAGTGGGGGTCCAGGGGGCGAAGCCCCCGGAAGCTCCAGGGGCCCGTTTTACAAAAGAACTTGCGACTTAAGACCAAATTTAATTCTTCATATAACTTTTTAATTAACATTTTATCAAAAATTATTTTAAACTGTTTAAAAGGAATGTGGTAAGATACTTTTACACAAACAATTTCAAAGAGAATTACTGATTTTTAAAAATTTTATGATCATCTGAAGTTTTTGGTCTTAGTCGTAAGTTCTTTTGTAAAACGGGCCCCTGGATTCTAGAGATTTTGTAGGGTAAAAATGAGGTCTACCGAGTATACATATTTACATTTCCTATACGAAATTGTGATCTACGTTAATTTTGACAATTTTAGGGGGGCGCGCGCCGGGTGCGCCCCCCCTTAAATCCGCCACTGGTACTGGACCTGTTTACCTTTTCTAATTTGTTCAAATCAACAGCAAGCTCACTTCCTTATTTCCTTTGTAATTTGATGATTTTTGAAGAATTTAAAGAATATATGCAGGGAAAATAACGCTGGCAATACTTACATGAGTGATACAGAGAGATGAGAACAAATAAAGATAAAATTATGTTATTTTTCATCTTATTTTTCTAAGATCGCTTCCTACTTCGCATAGTTCAAACAACACCGGAAATTACGCCACATAGGTGAGTCATTTACTAGATAAGTCGTACGAGAGAGAGAGAGAATCCCCCTATGTATTTGACTATATATATAGTCAGAAACATAAAATACAGTAAACCGTTCATACTATATAGGTCCCTGGTAAACTATTTAAAACTAGAAATTTGTCCATAAGACACATGCCCCGCAGACTTTATATTAGTAATGCGACATGAGAATTTGTTTTGATATGTGTCAAAGGTGAAGTTTAGATAGGCACGACAACATTATTTAACAGATTCTTGATAATCCAAGAAATTCTTTTATTTGATAAAAACAACAGTTTTTATCTGATCAGCATCGATATTTTAAAAATATTGCTATTTAAGTGTGACATGAAAATTCAAGTTACATATGCACAATGAATAATATTATATAGTCAACATCAATCTTGAATTTCAGAACTGGTGAAAATGATAAACTATCTTTTTCTTAAAAAAAAACCAAAAACTTAATATATGAATTGATCTTTAAGAAAAAGATAACTACACATTTTCTGGTTTCAGTACTGACATGAATAATGAAATTACACAAAAATTGACCATTTTCCGGTGATTTAACAAAATGTGTTTTCAATGAAATTTATAGAGAGAAAAATTAAATTTGATGAGAATGTCTTGAATAGTTTCTTTAAAATTGAAATTGACATCCAAATGATGGAGAAAGATGATAAATTCTCACCAAATTATGCACAGGTACATAAACTTACATTTAAAAAAATTTAAAAAAAAATTATTTACAGGTTAAAAAAATGTAAATTAAAGAAAAGTGAGGTCAAGGTCACAGGAACGTACAAGGTTAAAAGTTTTAATACAGTTCAATACAGTGTAGCACTTACTTACATATGTCAGCATATTTAGTTTGATAAAAATATCTTATACGTTATTTGATGAGATAAACAGTTAATTAGAAAAACGAGGTCAAGGTCAAAGGAGAGGTAAAATGTTGATGCAATTGAATAATTTACATAAGTATGAATTAGAATATGAAGTTTTCAGATAAAATTAAGAAAAAGTTAAGTCAAAGAAAAGATTAAGGTTTAACAATGTTGATGCAGTTGAATAACTTACATCAGTATGTTTTAGCATATGAAGCTTGGTTAGTACATTATCTTAAATGGTTCCTTTAAAACTACACATGTACTAAACACTAAAAGTTAGGTCAAGGTCAAAGGGAAGGCAAAGGTAAAAAATGTTGCTGAACTTAAATAGCTCTTGTCAATATGTATTTTTAAGCATAGGTAGTTTCATGAAAATAATCTCGAATAGTATCTTTAAAACTTAGCTTTGAACTTAGCTAAACACAAAGAGGGAAGGAAGGATAGACGGAAGGACGACAGACGGACATGAAAACTGACTCTATATGTACCAGCTGTTTAAATGGCGGTGCATAAAAACAGCTTCTTTATGCTTTGACCCCCAATAATAATGACCAATTTATATCAACGCGTTTTAAAAATTTCGGTTCGAATTCTCGGTAGAGCTTCCCATCAGTTACACAGGCGCTTGGTTTCAGGATGGTTTATTTTTTACATTAAGGTTTTTTTATGTGTGTCTGAATATGTCCCCACCCTACCCCCGGGGTGACATGATTAGAACAATTAAAATAATCGCTGAAATTTGCACGTATAAAATGTACACTACAGTAATATGACATTTTTATAAACATGATACTTTTTTCTGAGTATAATCCGCCCTTTGACGCTATAGTAGGCCTACTAAATTTTCATTTAGACCCCTCCCGCTTTTTGTTGATGTAAGGCCGTTGCTATACGGGCCTGGAGAGGGGGGAAAGGGTTAGATCATCCGATATTGACAAATAAGTTTAATGACAAGGGATTTTGTTTCATGTCAGCATTTCGTAAAATCTATGTATGTTAATTACCATGACCCTGTTCTACCTCATCAATACATAAAACACACGATGGGTGTGACTTCTCAACAAGGGATACTTGCTTCTTTTAGGCACTTGGCCCCTGCAAAGATCGTGGAACTTCTTAAGTTAAGTCATTTTTTTTCATATTGTACAAAAATCTTGTTGTCTTTAGCCAGACCAAAAATTAAATTATTTTTAATCATTTTTTTAAAAAAGAATTGTCAACTGCAAATTTAGGAAATGAATTCATTTTTCAATAAACTTCTGTCAGGTGATCGAAATTTGACTCTTTAAAGTTTAAGTCTGTTCCATGTCCCTAGAGCCTGATCCAGCTCACTTTTTGAATTTGAATTTGAATTCCGTAAAATTAGATCTTTTCCAGCTTTTTCACATTTTACATTAATAAATGAATTGAAGCTGTTTTTATAATTTTTTAAATAATGTTCTAGGTATCAAACAGTCACAGCCCTGGACCGGCTAGCTCCCGGCGTGAAAAAATAATTCATTAAAAGTCATATACAAAATATTTACCACCTTTTACTCTACAAACCCTTTTTATTGTTTAGAATTTTGAGGACATGGCTATTCGAAAAGTTTTGGATCCAATTTTTGCTTATAAGGTTCTTTAATCCGAATCTTCTTTGTACGCTTCCTATCCCAGAATGCAATTCACTCGACGTCATCAGTGTTCCGGTCTTTTCTTGCGGCCAATCATGGCGGAGCAGGTACTACAGCACGTGTCGAGGCAGTTTTGCCTTGTTTTAATATATTGGAATAAAATCTATACCCGAACACTCTTCAGATATGCCAATAAATACCTTCTTGTTCTAATGAATACTGATTCATTAGTACAAAGTATCCAGAATCTAATTAATAAATGAAAGTTTCATACAAATTCACGTCATGAACTCATTGCACAGGACACAATGTTTGTTGATATAACATAACGTTAGGAAATTGCTCTGATTGCTTGATATGAATGTAACTTACTTTATTTAATGTTTTTCTCCAGACTGAGAGATCCTTTCAGAAACAGCCCACTGTATTTCTAAACAACAAAAAGAATTTGCTCTCTGCCAAAGGGAAGAAGAATAACAGATACTTCAGAAATGTTGGTCTAGGCTTCAAAACTCCAAGAGAGGTAAACATCAAGTGTAAAAACCAGAAAGAATATAATTACTCATAATAGCTAGACATGATTTTTATTCAAGTGAAAACCATAAATTTTGTGGTGAGTAGATGCCACCAGGCGATGTTTCTTTTAGAAATAAAGTCTTGACTTAAAAGCCCAAACATTGCAGTCCAAATGATCCAAAAGTGTCACAACTGCTAATATGTTGATGGTGTGACCGTTAGGGCCAGGGTAGAAATTTAGATTGGGCTCATCAAACAGCACATGACATTTGGTGTGTCTAGACTCAAATGACGTCGTTTGTAAGTTGCATTACCAAAAAGAAGCCTGAAAAGTGCTGAAAGTTAATGAAGAATGTTTTGTTTACTATTCCTCTTAAATATATATCCATTAAATCAAGGCGAGTTAACGTACTGTTGAACTTTTGTTATTATTCTCACGAGAACTTAGGTTGTCGCTTTATGAGCTCGCAGTAAAATCTTGATAATAAATGTCACTTTTTGTATCCAACCAGAGCATGCCTTTACCCCTCTGAGTCTGAATGTCCGTCTGTCATACTTTATGTATTGAAAATTGCTAAGTTTGCACAAATTTTTGCTTAGCATAAAACCTTTTGTAAAATACCATGGTTTCCTATCTGATATCCTTTGAACTAGGGCTGAAACAATTCATCGAAATATCGATATTGTTCAATATAATTCCTCAATTCAATATTCAATTCACTACCTCAATTTTCAATTCAATACATTTTTTATAATCGTATTGGATTACCCAATTGACTGTCTTTGATCTCATTTTGACACTCAAGAGAGAGAAAATTGAGACAGAGAAAGTTTTAGAGCAGGCTGCCACTGCTAGAATTGACACAGACATTGTGCTTTTTTAATCGACAGAAGCACAAGAAGTGTTTTCTTTTTGTATCACCACCTTTTATGTATTTCTTGGAATCTGAATACATGTTTTCTTTAACCTAATGATCTGTTTCTTTTTAAAATTGTATCGTATCGAAAAAATTGAATTGTGACACAAGTATTGCAATACGTATCGTATCCTGGAGGGGGTGTATCGTTTCAGCCCTACTTTGAACATGACAGTTGACATACTTTTCAAAATAGACTTTAAAGCTGATTTACAGCCTATTTTTGATATCTAAGAGGAAAATCTTTGCCACGTAGCATATGTACTGTTTGTGTCCAGAGACTCAAGTATCAAAAAGTAATGCAGATAGAACAAACTGCCACTGGAAAAATCTTTCTTGTATTGCAGATCATTATGAAAGAATGATTGTGTGTTAATTTTATTGTTTTGATGCATTTTGGACTGTACATAGTAGTTATCTCTCAAATGGCTTTTGAACTTGTACTTTTAGGCCATTCTTGGAACTTACATTGACAAGAAGTGTCCCTTCACAGGAAATGTGTCCATCCGTGGTCGCATTCTGACAGGAGTCGTACAAAAAATGAAGATGCAGAGGACGATTGTCATTCGCAGGGATTATCTGCACTACGTTAAAAAATACAAAAGATTCGAGAAACGTCACAAGAATATGTCTGTGCACCTTAGCCCATGCTTCAGGTAACTAAAACAAACATGTAATCATGTATTTTCCTAGCTGCAGAACTGTAGCTCTCTGACAAAAATACGAGGGGTTATCAAAAAGTTCGTGGACTAGCGTCATAAAATTAAAACCGCTTTAGGCACATCGATGAATTTTAAAATATCTAGTAAGCATCATCTTTTCTATCTAAAGAATAAACCATAAATCATAAATTTTATTTCTAATAAATAAGTCAGGGATTTTCCACTACCCCGTGTAGGGCCGAATATGGGCCCCATTCCCAATTGCAAAACCCTTCCCTTTTTCCCAAAAATGTACTGATGTGTTCAATTTTTGAATGCAGAAGAACTGCGGAGGTTAACTTGATCATAATTCACAAAATACAATCATGTTCAGGGTTGGAAATTTGAGTGAAATGAACAAAATTTTAAGAAACTTGGGTAAAACTTTATCATAATGATCACTTCTCTGATTCATAGTTCTGAATAACTAAGTAAAAGATCAATTTTATTCTTCTTAAGTATTTATTTCTTGAAAAACATCGTATAATAAAATTTCCCAATTAATGATAAAAAATGTCGTTAAATTCCCAATTTCAAGGGCCTGGGCCCCATTCCCAAAAGTGAGTGGAAAATCCCTGTAAGTAATGTTTTTGTAAGCAATGGAATGTCCAGGCGGCGCAACCTCAAACGCGACGTTTTTGCGACCTATGTGTAACTGAGAAAAACTCGTTTGATATGATCATTTGACATCCAAAAATCCCGTTAATTCAGGTTTGTGTCGGGACACAATTGTTCCATAAAATATAAAATTTTCACTTCATTCCAGAAGTACTATGAAATTTTATCACGAATTTTCACGGAATGTCCAAACAAATGAGGCCTTGAAAATGACGTCAAAAGGGGGGAGGGGTTTCCGTTTCTAACATTCTATAAAGTTTTGTCCCTAAAAAAATTGGTATAGACCTAAAATATCTTGAAACTGGCTACAGAAAAATAATATGCATCCAGGGTACTTGTCTTTTAATGTCAAGATAGATTCAGAGAGAAAAGGGATACACAGATAATGTCGATTTGCAGTCAAGGTGTGAAAAATCAATCACGTCAAACAATGACTTTGATCATGTGTTGTGGACATTGAACTCCCAAAAGCAAAATATGCCGGCACAATCTTGTGCGGATCTCTCCCAATGTATTAATCCATTTGGAATATTATATTCATTAAAGGCCACTGTTCATGACATTGTAATGTCATATAAACAAGGCGGGTTTAAGTCCTTACTCTGCTCCAGGGAATCTCATCAAAAAATTGTATGAGGTATAAGAAGCGGCCATAGAAAAAACAATGACGTTATCGGACGTCATGAAAATAAACGATGACAGCGCCGGGTGATCATATAATGTCGTTTTCAAATTATAATAATTTGGCAAATAATAAATGTATACGGCTAAAATTTTCAGCATTTCTTAATTTTTTTATTGTTTTATGTTCCATTTAAATTTTGAAAGCACAGACTACATAGTACAAATTTTATAGCCTCAGTCCACGAACTTTTTGATAACCCCTCGTATATTGACAGACCGGAGAGCTACAGTGCCATCCATTGAAAAAAACTGTATATTTATTGCGCACAAAAAGTGCGCTTGGTTCAGGATTAATTCTTTCAAATTTTTACCTCAATTGCAAAAAAAGCAAGACTTTAAAAAATTCCTTACTCCTCTATCAAGTACTCACATAGTTTACATCTGTGCAAGTTTGTATTATTATTAGACTGAATTATCTTGCAAACCAAAATGCAGTATACAGAGCTACAGTCATGCAGCTAGTATTTTCCCATTGTAAAAAAACAGTAGTGCTTGTTCTCAAATCCTCTTCAAGGTATATAAAGGGTAAACTGCCTCAACCCAGATTACACAGTGTAAACTTGGATAGCTCTTGAATTCATTCCTTAAATAATCACCTGAGCTGAAAGCTCAAGTGAGGTTGAGGTTTCTGATCACACGATGTCCGTCGTCTGTCTGTTGATCCATATGTAAACATTTCACTTTTTCAATTTCTTCTCAAGAAACACGGGGCCAATTTTTCTAAAGCATCATTGAGGGAATGGGTGTTTAAATTATTAAAATAAAGGGCCAATTCCCCTTCCAAAGGGAGATGATCAAGAAAAGACCAAAATAGGTTGGGGTCATTAAATAATCTTCTCAAGAATCACTGGGCAAGAAAAGCTGAAATTTACGTAGAAACATCCTAGGGTAGCATAGATTTTAAATTGTCCAAATCATGACCCATGGAGGAAGGGTAGGGTCACAATAAGTATTAGAATGGGAGAAATGTGGTAAAATACAGCATGGCCAATGCTACTCGGGTGAGCGATGTGGCCCATGGGCCTCTTTTCTAGCTCTTGCATGTTACAAATGTAGGACATTAACTGTAATTTCTGGATATGATATGAATAATCTCTTAATAAGAAATCTGTCACAGTTTCAGTATAATATGCATTTCCTCAAAATTTTATATGCTTACAAAGTTCTCTTGTTGAGAGGAATATGGTCCCTTGTTTCATATACCTGGTATTACCTTGAAAGATGCTCAATGTGACTGTCAAATTTTTGTCTGAATTTGATGTGGTTTTAGTATTTGATTGGAAGTGTCAGAAATTTGAAGAGATTGTGTTACAACTTGATGAGGAGGGATTAAAATTAGTATTAAATTAATAAATTTCTTTTCAAGAGGGGGTATAGAATTAAAAGTAGTTGAGTAGAATAATCAATATGTTTTGTCAGATACAATTGTGAAATCAGTGAGTGATTAGATACATATTTGGTGTGTATATATAAATGTTTTTGCCTGTTACATATTGTGAATTAAATGCTTTGTGTGATTTTGTAGGGACGTTGAGATTGGAGACATTGTAACGGTGGGAGAATGTCGACCACTCAGTAAGACTGTCCGCTTCAACGTACTGAAGGTCGCCAAGGGCGGGGCCAACAACAAGAAGGGATTCAAAAAATTCTAATGTGTCAATAAAAAAAATCAGTTAAAGTGTGGTGTTCTTAATATGAAGTTCAGTGTATAATAAGTAAAATTGATACAGTGTATTTGAAGATGTTTGATTGCTGCTCCTTCTGCAATGGCAGCAAAACTAGTTCGAGTTACCAGTATGAACAAACAACATGATTTTATTGTGTATAAATTAGCTACTGTGAGCAATGAGCTCACTACTGTAGATCACTAAATTTTTGCGACACCTTATTTTCGCGAGATAGTCATTGACTCTTGATTAGCGAGACAAAATTTTCACGAATTGTGGTTATTGCTCTATATAATCTTAAGGAATGCTATTATATAAGCGAGAAATAAATTTTCGCGAGCACGCTGTCTCGCGTAATTACGCGAAAATAAAGTTCTCGCAAATAAAAAGTGATTTACAGTATATCATACCCCCTGGCTCCCATATGGTTTTAATTGCCTGACATTTTGGCGTAAGGCACTACTAAGGATCAATATTTCCTAGTTCAATGCGAAGCTAAGAGGTCACAGTTAGCCAGCAAAATTTTGTGCATGCTGATTATCATCGGATTTTTAGTTCTACTGGTCAGAGACCAGAAGAGCTTATGCGATAGTAATGCGTCCGTCGTCCGTCCGTCTGTCAAGCTGTCTGTCTGTCCGTCTGTAAACAATTTTTCAAAATGCTACTCCTCCTACAGTTTTGGTCTGATTTCAATATAACTTGGCACACAAGTAGACTGCACTAAGATACATAATTCTGTGTATTGGTTTTTGATTTCGATGAACGGTGTTGCCGTGGTTACTAAAAATAGAAATTTCCGTGAAATTCTTTCAAAATGCTACTCCTCCTACAGTTTTGGTCTGATTTCAATATAACTTGGCACACAAGTAGACTACACTAAGATACATAATTCTGTGTATCGGTTTTTGATTTGGATGAACGGTGTTGTCGTGGTTACTAAAAATAGAAATTTCCGTGAAATTCTTTCAAAATGCTACTTCTCCTACAGTTTTGGTCTGATTTCAGTATAACTTGGCACACAAGTAGACTACACTAAGATACATAATTCTGTTTATCGGTTTTTGATTTGGATGAACGGTGTTGCCGTGGTTACTAAAAATAGAAATTTCTGTGAAATTCTTTCAAAATGCTACTCCTCCTACAGTTTTGGTCTGATTTCAATATAACTTGACACACAAGTAGAACACACTAAGTTACATAAATCTATTTATCAATTTTTGATTTCGATGAACTGTGTTGACGTGCTTCTAAAAATAGAAATTTCCGTGAAATTCTTTCAAAATGCTACTCCTCCTACAGTTTTGGTCTGAATTCAATGTAACTTGGCACACAAGTAGACTACACTAAGATACATAATTCTGTATATCGGTTTTTGATTTCGATGAACGGTGTTGCTGTGGTTACTAAAAATAGAAATTTCTGTGAAATTATTTCAAAATGCTACACCTCCTACAGTTTTGGTCTGATTTCAATATAACTTGGCACACAAGTAGACTACACTAAGGTACATAATTCTGTGTATAGTTTTTCACTTCAATGAACGGTGTTGCCACGGTTACTAAAAATAGAAATTTCTGTTTATTACACTCAAAATTCTACTCCAAATACAGTTTTAGTCTGATTATAATGTAATGTGGCATGCAAGTAGACTACACTAAAACATAAAGAGACTAAATCAAGGATCATTTTTCTATCAATTGCTGTTGAAAAGTTTCAATTCCCAACTGCCTAAGTACTTTTCTCTTCTTTTGCTATAAGTACAAACCAGTAGAGCTTCAGTCTCGACAGAGACTTCTGGTTTTACATGCGTTTCAGCAACAAAGAGCAGAAAAATAACCACATTGCTGGTACAATACATTGATGTATTTATTTCCTTTAGCTTTTTGCTAGCAGCTATTTATTTCATGCGAATTCTTATACGGACCTATGTCCGTTTGACCTTTTTTCTGCGTTTCTATGCTACTGGATTAGTCCATTTGTCTTCTAGGTAAGGGATGACACAATCATTTCGGGCCAAAATGTCACGTGTAAGTTTTTGCGCCCTTTTCCTGGATTATTCTTTTGAATGAAAATGAATACTGCATGGATTATATAAAGTATGTTCCTTTTGTCGGAAGCCTGGTCGAGCTTTGGAAAAAAAAAACATATTGGTGATATTGTGAAGTGAGTTAGAAGTTACATGATTTAAAATAATAAAAACGAAACGAACAAAAACCTCTTAGAGGATATACTGGCCAAATATACATCTGATCATAACCCTGCCCCCCCTTTCCAGGTGGTTTTCTCCTACGAAAACAGAGAAGTAGCATCGTTTTGGAATGGGGGGGGGGCAGCCAGAGAAAAAAAACTTTTTTCAATGCCAACTTCTTTCACTAACATTTTTTTGGCATTCATTTCCCTAATATCAACTTCCTGTGGTATAAAGTGTGTGTGTGTGTGTGGGGGGGGGGGGAACCAGCCTTTCAATGAACATTTCCAATACACTTGTAGTAAAAGTAATGTTGGAAAAAAAGTGGGGGGGGGGGGGCCCAACCCCCCCCCCCCCCCCCCCCCCGTTGCTACGTGCCTAAGGGGTGAGGGGTCCACATCAAAAATATCTGTACGAGCAAAAAAGTAATAAACTTTCTCAATCCTGAAATGTGAGAGGACACTTTCATAAGTCTATTGGCTGTCCCTGGGAAAAACTTCCTGAATCATCGCCTGTAGCCATTCATATATCGCCATCAAGTTTGTTGGGTCCTTTAAGCATATAGGGTATAGGGCTTTATTTATCCCACATTTCCAACTATCTTTGATGCTCTGGCATACCCAACAAACAAGTAAACATCATAACCGTTACGATTCCCAATTTCTTGTAGTTATCATATTTTCAGCTGTTTTCCTCAAAGGCTATGCTGTATGCAGTTGAATCTAATTTATGTAACCTTTACATATAGCCATGCTTTCCAGCATTAATCAATTTAATACATTAGTTTTTCCCCTTATTTACTTCATCCTCTAAAACCATTTTTATACCCCCCTCAAACGAAGTTTGGGGGGGTATATAGGAATCACCTTGTCCGTCTGTCTGTCTAGCTGTCCGTCTGTCTGTACAATCGTGTCCGGTCCATATCTTTCTTACAGAGGGACATTAGAATCTTCTACTCCACACAAAGATTGCTCATGACCTAAAGGTGTGTCATGACCTTGACCCAAGGTCATTTGGGAAAGTTCAAGGTCACTGGAAGAAAAAATTTCATAATTCATGTCCGGTCTTTATCTTTCTTATGGATAAACTTGGTAGGTTCTTATTTCACACAAAGATTGCCCATGACCAAAGGGTGTGTCATGACCTTGACCCAAGGTCATTTGTGGGAAGTTCAAGGTCACTGGAAGAAAAATTTCATAATTCATGTCCGGTCCATATCTTTCTTATGGTTAAAATTGGTAGGTTGTCATTTCAAGAAAAGATTGCCTATGACCTAAGGTAGTGCCATGACCTTGACCCAAGGTCATTTTGGGAACTTCAAGGTCACTGGAAGAAAAATTTCATAGTAGTATAAGGCGCCCCGATAGGACTGCATTCTGATTGGCTGAGAGAAATCACGTGATCAGTTCTGATTGGTTGAGGGGGATAGGTGGGTCAAGGGAGTGCAGTCCTAACCCTAACTAACCCTAACCCTAACCCCCTAGCCCTAACCCTAACCCTAACTAACCCTAACCCCTAGCCCTAACTAACCCTAACTAACCCTAACCCCCTAACCCTAACTAACCCTAATCCTAACCCCCTAGCCCTAACTAACCCTAACTAACCCTAGCCCCTAACCTTAACCCTAATCCCCTTAACCCTAGCCCCCTTACCCTAACTAACCCTAACCCTTACACTAACCCTAACCCCCTAGCTCTAACTAACCCTAACCCCCCTAGCCCTAACTAACCCTATCCCCCTTAACCCTCTAACCCTAACCCCTTTTTAACCCTAACCTATCCTATCCCCTAAATACGGGGTTGTTTACATTGTGTTTACATTGGTACGTTGGTACTACGTTTTGTTTATGCTAACTATACAGGTAAAATACTTTGGGGCCGTGTGCAAAACATTTCAAGAATGTCATTATGACGTCACGCATTCATTCACAGTCTAGCTTCATTTTTTGAAAACCTCATTACCAAGAAACAAAAGTGAAACTAACCCTAATTTCCCTTAACCCTATCCCCTAACCCTAACTATCCCTAATTTCCCCTTAGGCCTCTATCCCTAACCCCTTTTAACCCTAACCTATCCTATCCCTTAAATACAGGGGGGCCCGCTTACACTGTGTTTACACTGTATATAGTTTTTTTACTATACGCTGCTACTACGATTCACAACGTTGGTACTACGTTTTGTTTATGCTAACTGCACAGGTAAATGCGCCGTGTGCAAAAAACATTTCCAGAATGTGATTATGACGTCACACTTTTCATTCACAGTCTATAGCTCAGCCTAACCTAACCAGTTTCAAACTGGATTTTTTTACTGAAAGACAAGAACACACAATAACAAGAACAAGGGTATTTTTATTCACAATGAAACTACATACATTTACATTTCTGTCCCTTTTGTCTGTAAATTATTGCTTTACTTACATTGTAAAATGAGGTTAATTTGTGTATCACTGAATTGTATGATTTTTTCAGGATCAGCTGAGATGTTATTTCACTGGATTATTTAATGGATAGGCTTATTGGGCATATAGTTGGATATCTCTGGTAAGTTTTTCTTGTTTTTTAATTTTTACATTTCCTATGAAGGTCATCTTTGCATTTAAGCATGATTATATGGTTAATTTAATTACTGTGTAATACTTATGTGATCTGTTGTCTCTAACTTACATTCATATAAGCACACCCTTATTTAGGGTCGTGTGCAAAAATATACCTTTTACCTGCGTTTTCTTTTATACCTGTTACACTATACTGTAAGGACCGTGTGCAAAAAAAAATTAGGGTCGTGTGCAAAAAAAAAAATAGGTTGGACTTACCTATGCATTGTGACGTCATCCACTGTATAAATACAATGTGATTATGACGTCACGCTTTCATTCATAGTCAAAGCCTAGCCAGTTCAAACAGCGAGCTCACCTATGCATTGTGACGTCATAAACTTGGCAGTGACGTCATGTTAGTCCTTCACAAGCCGCGATGGCTGCTTATTTTAACACAATAACGCAGACTTTCACAGCGCTTGAGACGTCATGTAAATAACTGTATGGTCCTATGAATTTTAGTACTTACACTGATTTTCTACCCTTTTTCTTCCAAGAAAGTTCTGAACAGCTGAATCCTGGATCAGGCTAGATGTTATTTCACTGGATTATTTAATGAATATTACTATATACTGAGTATATACATGGTAAGTTTTACATATATTTTTGTTTATAAATACATTTTCTATGAAGGTCATCTTTGTATTTATTCATTATTACTGTGTTATATACCTTATGTTTATATCATTCATAAAAATAAGAGATCCTCAAAATGCTCATAATTCCTTTTGCATGAGTTATGAAATATTATCTCACATAAACCTTTTGTTGGATTAGTATTCTGAATATTCTTATGAGGAGCCTCATAGCATATCTTATAAAATCCAAATTCTGATACATGCTTTTATAACAAATAAAGTGACATTTCTCTATGAACCTTTTATCACAGTGACCAAATGAAGGATATGGAGATAATCACTCAGATCATATTATGCCAATGAATCTTATCTAATAGATCTTTATGAAACATGCAGAATCTCTTGTTTTTTGGGGGGTTTTATTTTGTTACTTTTACTTTTACATTCTGGTGCAACAGTGGCCAAGTGAAAGTGGGAAAAACCCAGTCTGAGAATCTCTGTAGATTTATAAACATGTGTGTCCCCCCCCTTTTTTTTTAACCTTCATGTATATACATCAGTTATTTATTAAGAGTAATTAATTATGTAAAGTTCTGTTTCTGTAAATGGGGTATTTATCCTCAGTTCACGTGAGGTATAATCTGCATTTAACCCAGATTGTATTTAATATTTCTATAATGGTTCATTCTATGATTGAATTTAAACTAGAAAAAAAGTTCATCAAATTTTGGTAAAATACATATGGTAGCTTTTACATTTTTGTCCTGTTTGTATGTAAATTATTTCTTTACTTCTATTGTAAAATGAAGTTAATTGAGTATCACTGAATATTGTATGATTTTTTTTCAGTTTCACTGGATTATTTAATGGATAGGCTTATTGGCCATATAGTTGGATATATCTGGTAAGTTTGTCTTGTTTTTTGTTTACATTTCCTATAAGGTCATCTTTGCTTTTAACCATGATTATATGGTTTAATTTAATTACTGTGTAATACTTAAGTGATCTGATATCTCTAGCATTCATATAAGCACATCCTTATTTTGTCTAAAATATATACTAAGGAAACTTCAGAATGTTAATAAGTCCTTTTGCATATATTATGATATAATTCCATAATTCATTATGTCTGTTACCCATTGAATTCAGACTATACTAAATTGTGATCTATAAGGAATGTAATAAAAGAAAAAGTAAGAATCTACAAAAGGTTAATCCTTGTTTTCATTCTAAATATGTGCTATATATGGCACACTTATAGTTTCATTTTCACTTTTGTTTCTTAGTAATGAGCTTTTCAGAAAATGTAGGAATTATACATGTTTTACATGCTTGTATTTTACTGTATACAGTACGGACAGGTATTAAACAAAATTGAATATGCTGTTAAGAGAAAGTCTGTTAGTGTCTAAAAATTACACTGATAATCATTTTGTATTTGTGATATTAATACAGTAGTTGTGCTTGTTTATTATCTATAGATAACATGATGAACTTTTCTCATCTGGAGTTAATGTTAAAAACAAAATTTTTAAGTAATTATTTAAAACATATATTTCCATCTTTTTGGCATTATATTTAATCATGCATTGTTTTGTGCAGTATTGTGTCATAATAACAAAATGGTTTTATTTCTACAGTCATCAACATGGAAGATATGTTTTGTTCCTACCCATTTATAATCAATTCTCTATGAAGTTAAGACTGCCTGCTCTTCCTTTGGAAATGCACAGTTAATCAACCAACATAGAAACACACAAACTTGAAGGTAAAGTTAAAATGAAATAACTGTGATCTTTATTTTTTACTATGTATGTTTATACTTTGAAATTGATTGAATTGAGAAGTAAAAGATAGGATTTTATAAGTTAAAAAGGCTGGGTGGTCATGATCATTTTCAAGCTATATTGACCTCCTTTAGAAGAAGATCTCCATATAGATATATACAAAAAAAAATGATCAAATTGTGAAACTAAAATGTATGAAATTTTTCTTTGCCAAATGATAGTTAACAGCTTAAGATATCTAAACAGATATCTAAAAAAAAAAAGTTATATCTGATGGTTAATTTGTTAGCTCTCAGCTTCCTTAATAGCATACATGGTAAAGATTTCAAGTTTTATCTCCAAGTGCTGATGAATTCTGAATTTGTCATTCAATATTGGCATTATATCAAAGGGAAAGAATACTATAATGTGGCTCCTCAGGATGAACAGTGAATAAATCTTAATGACCCTCATGACTATCACTATGGCTGTAACCTTATAGCTGATGTAAGATGATCTGATTGTGTGGAAATAAAATTTCCTGGTGTTTCTACTACCCAAGATCTTCTTATGAGTGTATGGGACTGCTGTAAACCTTCTCCTTTTTATAAAAATAATACCTTGGAGCATGACAGTCTTTATTCATATAAGGTACTTTCAATATCATTCTTTCTTTTAATAATCTAGTGATGAATTTAAGTGTTGTACATCACTTAATTTGTACGCTCCCAAGATCTCGGATCTGTCTATATGTTTATTTCTCTTTGTTTGTCTGAACACAAAAACCCTGACCAATCTTTTGAGGTAAACAACATGGAGACTTCACATCTGACACAAAGGATAATCAGAGTGTATATCACAATCTTGACTAAAAGGTCTAAGTCACAGCAAATGGAAGTGTGACTGAGAACTTTTTTAAAATCTGAATACATACTTTTGTAGTTAAACAAACACTGCCAAGTTACTCTCATAATGAGCCTTAATGTCTTCCAAGATTTCAGTTTGGACTTCCATTAATCCTCAGCTGCAGGTCTCTTCTCTTCTATGGAGTTAAAATCATGTGTCTTTAACAATTTTGTTTTTCTGACAACTGCTATCTCTTATCATCTATAAACTTAACTTCTTCTCTAGTCAAAGGTCTTTCAGGGTATTTCAAGTAATTCTTACCCTCTTTTTCTATTAAATGGATATATTCTTCATTTACTTCTTCTGCAATCATGGGTCTTAATTCTATATAATCTATG
The DNA here is from genome assembly GCF_032062105.1 of Saccostrea cuccullata. NCBI lineage: Eukaryota > Metazoa > Mollusca > Bivalvia > Ostreida > Ostreidae > Saccostrea > Saccostrea cuccullata. The sequence goes on from NW_026924759.1 coordinate 161,170, forward strand.
ACAACATTAGGATCACATGTCCTTTTTCTGGGCATAATTAATTATATTCTTCTTGAGAAATGATCTCAATAATGTCATCTTTTTCATTTTGACTGGTATACCTCTGTCTACATCTTTCTCTGTAAGAACTCTCTTTCCAAACTGAATTTTACCCATTCCCTAACTCTTTTCTTTACTGGAGGTGTTACTCATGTTAATATGAAAAGTCAAAATCTGATGTTACACCTTGTATTTAAAACCTTTTTTGTATATATTTAGAGTTCTATTAAGCTTATATTACATAACAATTTTTTAAACTAAGACATTTTTTTTTCTTTTCAAGGATTCTCTATGGAGAGCTTATGGAAATGATGTATGTCCACTCTCAGAATGTCTATCAGTATCAGATTATGCAAAGACTAACAGAATATCCTCTCTTGGAACAATGAAACAAGAAAATCAAACAGGATGTGGATGGATGATTTAAGAAGCACACAGATATGATTTCCAACGAATTTAACCAGTAGGATCATAGGTTGTGGTTTACAGGATGACAAAGAAAGGACCCAGGATTGTATCTTTCACTGTCAGACACTGACTATGGATAAGATGTAGTCATTTATCAAACTCAGATCTAGTCAAATCAAGTATTGAAAATATGATTTTCTGATAGCATGAGCTCTTTAAAATCTAATTCTCACTGACTTGAAAGTATCTAACATTCAAAACTATAGAAAGTATTTTTTTTTTAAGTTTGAAAGATTGAATGGCAGCATATCATTTGCTTGTGAATTTAAAATGAATCCAAACATATACATCTTTAGATGATAACTGTAGATTTTTTTCATTTCCTGGACTTTCTGTCTTGATATTTTCCATTATTTTCTGTAAAATTTAATGATTGTCTTTTTTTTAGTTTAGTTGCATTAGTTTCTTTTTGGCATGTAAAAATGGCATCATCCAAAGAAATTCATCTACATTTTATATGTAGGAGATAATTTTTCATCACAGGGAAAGAAAGAGATGGTCTTGCATAATATAATGTATTGGTACACAAAAACATCTTTCAATTTCTAACAGGTTTCATTTTTGTTAACGTGGAATGAAAAGTTCTGCCGATTTCAATTTTTCTGACCAAAGACAAACTAGTAGAGTAGTAAATGTATATGATGTGTCAGAAAAGCATGTGAAAACCTGATGATTTTATCATCTCTGATTAAATCAATGATGAGTTTCATCTTTGTTACATTGTAAACATTTCTAAATAGGGCATGCACCAGAAACTTTTAAAATTCTGAGCATCAGTGTTTAACAGTACATAACAATTCCAAATGATTTTTGGACGCTTTTTCTTTGTATCAAAAAGACAAAACTGCATATCTGTTCACAGATGTTCCAAAAGAAAACAAGCACAAAGAAAAGATTTGCTATTATCTTTATGTGATTCATGTAAAAAATGTATTTTAAAAGTGTAGCCTAACATTTATCTTTTGTATAAATTCTTTTTTTTTTGTGGAGAATTTTTCATATTTTGAAAAAGTAGTCTTATTGTATGATATGGTAAGCTTAAAATCTTGTAGACTTTAAAGTTGTAGATGATGTGTTACACATCTTACATATGTAACCATTTTCATTTCCAGGGCATTCAGCATATATTGTGGTTTTGTCTTAAATTTGTTTGCTTATGTAATCAATAATTTGAGAATACTCAAATTAGAAAATGTATGAGAGAATAGGCAAGAAAATCAGGTTAAAATGTTTTTACTACAAAGGGGTTAATCTATATATTTAATCTGTAAGTACATTCAGTCTATACATTTAAGGTATTTCTGTATGAAATAAACTTACATTTGAGTATTTTACAGACAATTGTAAACATTACTTTAACCAGTTTAAAAACATGATTAGATTCACTGTCAACATGTTATTTCCTATAAAATAAATGAGAAAACAAACAATTTTATTTGAGTCAGTTTTTAAATGTAAATAAGAAGCATTGGAAGTTGGGAATATTTCACAATGTTGATTGAGCATAATTCTCACTAGGGACAGTTGCAGTATTATGATTTTAGCCTCAAAGAAACCATTTTAAATTCCTATATACAAATCATGTTTAGTCATGCAGTATATAGTTTACACTTGCCCAAAAGTAAATGGTTATCTCTTTTCAGGGTCAATCCAAAGGTCAAAAAGGAATGAAAGAAATATTTCTTTTTATAGATCAAACTTGAAGGTTTTGTTGCAATAAATTTACTGTGTTCATTTTCTGTTTTCTTTCTATGTATGGATAGCCCTAACCTGGGCAATCAAAATACAAGAAGTAAATAAATTATGTCAAATGATGAAGGTACACAACAGAAAATTACATGAACTGAACAGAGGATTCTGAGTTTCCCTCAAATATGGCCGCCAAGTGATGTAAATTTAAAAAAAAAATGTGGATTCATCTATTATGATTGAGACTTGTACATATTATGAATGATGGGCACTATGACATTTTAAATGACATTACATTGATTCAATTATATGAACAGTTCTTAATGCATACAGTCAAAAGGGAGGAAATATTTTACTTTATAGGCATAAAGTAACAAACACTCACCCAATTCATCAGAATTTTACTCTTTGAAGAAAAGAACCTTACTTGTTTTGTTGAGTTGACATTCATTTTTATTTTGTCTTTGGTAGGTAGACTAATGGTTTCTGACTAGTATAATGAGAACTTTTTATTTAAGAGTCATGAGATTGTCCTGATATTTTGGTTAAAACAACTACATGACATCAATTAATTTGTTCAAACAAAGGAATAAAGATTTTCCAGGTTTATTCTTTAGTCAGATTAAATAGTGTCCAGCATATATATCCAACATATCATACAAGATAATCATCCAAGTTACACAAAGCTAAATAAATGACCTTATTTAGGTTTTAGTCAGAAGGTCAAAGTGACGAGGACATCTACTATATTTCATAGTTTGGTTGATATTCATCAAACTTCATGGATATGTTTATTAAACAAGCTTCATAAATTTTGATTTTCAGGTCAAAGATCAGCACAATTTTTGCTATACCATTGTTGTCCATGAATATCTAAACAGCTCTATTGATTTTTCAGGTTAAAGGTCAGTGTGTTCCTGCTACAGTAAAACTTCATTATAAGGATATCAGAGTGATTTGTTTATTTGTAAGAAATTAGTTATAAAATTTCCCACTCTTTCTAAAATATATCAGTGAATGTGCTCCTTTATTTTAAAGAATTTTATAAGCAAATCATATACTGACATTTAATCCTTAAAAACACAATATATATTGAATCTTGAGATTCAGAATTTCCGACTTTTAGGCTTTCAGACTTTAAGGATTTCAATCTTAAAAACTTACAGACTTTCAGTCTTTAATCTTGAGGACTGAGTATTTTAATATTCATTTTGTATGTCTTGTCTTTTATGTCATTACGATTAATCCCTAGTAATTCAAACTTTTCATCTTTGTAAAACCAGAGTGGGAAAGTACAGTGTTTGTGTAATCTTCTTAATGTTTATCTCACAGTCAAATATAATTTTGTGATGATCAAAATTTCTGAATTCAAAGACAAACTGCCTGACCTATACATATTTAAAGTTTCAATATCATACACTCTTGAATATCCACAAATATCAATATATTGATTCAGCAGTAGCTATCATCCATACATTTGTAAACTTAAGGAACGATCTCATTATAAGTTAAACGCATGGAGTTCCTCATGCAATTTTAAAGAACCTCTTTTATAAAGGATGGTAAAGAGGTAATAATTTTTGAAACTATACATCCACATTCAATTGAGGAACATTTGAAGAACCCCCTTTCTTTATAACTCATGACATTTCATGCAGATAGTGGCTATAATGTGTAAATAATCTTTATGAAAAGAGGATGGTGTTAAGTTAGCCTCACCCAACACCCAAGGGAGAGAGGAGGGGAGGAAAGGGGTTGAACCCCTTCTTTGTCCAGGAAACATGAATTTTAAAGGTTTTAAAAAAATATATAAAATTATATCAAATTTATAAGGTTAATATATTTTAAGTTTTGTTTTTATTAAAAAGAAAATTTGAAAGTTAAATAAAAACAAAACTTAAAATATATAGACTGAATGTACTTACAGATTAAATATATAGATTAACCCCTTTGTAGTAAAAACATTTTTAACCTGATTTTCTTGCCTATTCTCTCATACATTTCCTAATTTGAGTATTCTCAATTCTCAAATTATTGATTACATAAGCAAACAAATTTAAGACAAAACCACAATATATGGTGAATACCCTGAAATGAAAATGGTTACATATGTAAGATGTGTAACACATCATCTACAACTTTAAAGTCTACAAGATTTTAAGCTTACCATATCATACAATAAGACTACTTTTTCAAAATATGAAAAATTCTCCACAAAAAAAAAAGGATTTATACAAAAGATAAATGTTAGGCTACACTTTTAAAATACATTTTTTACATGAATCACATAAAGATAATAGCAAATCTTTTCTTTGTGCTTGTTTTCTTTTGGAACATCTGTGAACAGATATGCAGTTTTGTCTTTTTGATACAAAGAAAAAGCGTCCAAAAATCATTTGGAATTGTTATGTACTGTTAAACACTGATACTCAGAATTTTAAAAGTTTCTGGTGCATGCCCTATTTAGAAATTTTTAAAATGTAACAAAGATGAAACTCATAATTTGATTTAATCAGAAATGATAAAGTCATCAGGTTTTCACATGCTTTTCTGACACATCATATACATTTACTACTCTACTAGTATGTCTTTGGTCAGAAAAATTGAAATCGGCAGAACTTATCATTCCACGTTAACAAAAATGAAACCTGTTAGAAATTGAAAGATATTTTTGTGTACCAATACATTATATTATGCAAGACCATCTCTTTCTTTCCCTGTGATGAAAAATTATCTCCTACATATAAAATGTAGATGAATTTCTTTGGATGATGTCATTTTTACATGCCAAAAAGAAACTAATGCAACTAAACTAAAAAAGACAATCATTAAATTTTACAGAAAATAAAGGAAAATATCAAGACAGAAAGTCCAGGAATTGAAAAAAATTCTACAGTTATCATCTAAAGATGTATATGTTTGGATTCATTTTAAATTCATAAGCAAATGATATGCTGCCATTCAATCTTTCAAACTTCAAAAAAAAATACTTTCTTTAGTTTTGAATGTTAGATACTTTCAAGTCAGTGAGAATTAGATTTTAAAGAGCTCATGCTATCAGAAAATCATATTTTCAATACTTGATTTGACTAGATCTGAGTTTGATAAATGACTACATCTTATCCATAGTCAGTGTCTGACAGTGAAAGATACAATCCTGGGTCCTTTCTTTGTCATCCTGTAAACCACAACCTATGATCCTACTGGTTAAATTCGTTGGAAATCATATTTGTGTGCTTCTTAAATCATCCATCCACATCCTGTTTGATTTTCTTGTTTCATTGTTCCAAGAGAGGATATTCTGTTAGTCTTTGCATAATCTGATACTGATAGACATTCTGAGAGTGGACATACATCATTTCCATAAGCTCTCCATAGAGAATCCTTGAAAAGAAAAAAAAATGTCTTAGTTTAAAAAATTGTTATGTAATATAAACTTAATAGAACTCTAAATATATACAAAAAAGGTTTTAAATACAAGGTGTAACATCAGATTTTGACTTTTCATATTAACATGAGTAACACCTCCAGTAAAGAAAAGAGTTAGGGAATGGGTAAAATTCAGTTTGGAAAGAGAGTTCTTACAGAGAAAGATGTAGACAGAGGTATACCAGTCAAAATGAAAAAGATGACATTATTGAGATCATTTCTCAAGAAGAATATAATTAATTATGCCCAGAAAAAGGACATGTGATCCTAATGTTGTCATAGATTATATAGAATTAAGACCCATGATTGCAGAAGAAGTAAATGAAGAATATATCCATTTAATAGAAAAAGAGGGTAAGAATTACTTGAAATACCCTGAAAGACCTTTGACTAGAGAAGAAGTTAAGTTTATAGATGATAAGAGATAGCAGTTGTCAGAAAAACAAAATTGTTAAAGACACATGATTTTAACTCCATAGAAGAGAAGAGACCTGCAGCTGAGGATTAATGGAAGTCCAAACTGAAATCTTGGAAGACATTAAGGCTCATTATGAGAGTAACTTGGCAGTGTTTGTTTAACTACAAAAGTATGTATTCAGATTTTAAAAAAGTTCTCAGTCACACTTCCATTTACTGTGACTTAGACCTTTTAGTCAAGATTGTGATATACACTCTGATTATCCTTTGTGTCAGATGTGAAGTCTCCATGTTGTTTACCTCAAAAGATTGGTCAGGGTTTTTGTGTTCAGACAAACAAAGAGAAATAAACATATAGACAGATCCGAGATCTTGGGAGCGTACAAATTAAGTGATGTACAACACTTAAATTCATCACTAGATTATTAAAAGAAAGAATGATATTGAAAGTACCTTATATGAATAAAGACTGTCATGCTCCAAGGTATTATTTTTATAAAAAGGAGAAGGTTTACAGCAGTCCCATACACTCATAAGAAGATCTTGGGTAGTAGAAACACCAGGAAATTTTATTTCCACACAATCAGATCATCTTACATCAGCTATAAGGTTACAGCCATAGTCATAGTCTTGAGGGTCATTAAGATTTATTCACTGTTCATCCTGAGGAGCCACATTATAGTATTCTTTCCCTTTGATATAATGCCAATATTGAATGACAAATTCAGAATTCATCAGCACTTGGAGATAAAACTTGAAATCTTTACCATGTATGCTATTAAGGAAGCTGAGAGCTAACAAATTAACCATCAGATATAACTTTTTTTTTTTTTTAGATATCTGTTTAGATATCTTAAGCTGTTAACTATCATTTGGCAAAGAAAAATTTCATACATTTTAGTTTCACAATTTGATCATTTTTTTTTTGTATATATCTATATGGAGATCTTCTTCTAAAGGAGGTCAATATAGCTTAAAAATGATCATGACCACCCAGCCTTTTTAACTTATAAAATCCTATCTTTTACTTCTCAATTCAATCAATTTCAAAGTATAAACATACATAGTAAAAAATAAAGATCACAGTTATTTCATTTTAACTTTACCTTCAAGTTTGTGTGTTTCTATGTTGGTTGATTAACTGTGCATTTCCAAAGGAAGAGCAGGCAGTCTTAACTTCATAGAGAATTGATTATAAATGGGTAGGAACAAAACATATCTTCCATGTTGATGACTGTAGAAATAAAACCATTTTGTTATTATGACACAATACTGCACAAAACAATGCATGATTAAATATAATGCCAAAAAGATGGAAATATATGTTTTAAATAATTACTTAAAAATTTTGTTTTTAACATTTACACCAGATGAGAAAAGTACATCATGTTATCTATAGATAATTAAAAAGCATAATTACTTTATTAATATCACACAAAAAAATGATTATCAGGGTAATTATTTAGACATTAAAAGACTTATTCTTAACAGAAGATTCAATTTTGTTAAATACCTGTCCGTACTGTATACAGTAAAATACAAGCATGTAAAACATGTATAATTCCTACATTTTCTGAAAGCTCATTACTAAGAAACAAAAGTGAAAATGAAACTATAAGTGTGCCATATCACACATATTTAGAATGAAAACAAGGATTAACCTTTTGCAGATTCTTACTTTTTCTTTTATTACATTCCTTATAGATCACAATTTAGTATAGTCTGAATTCAATGGGTAACAGACATAATGAATTATGGAATTATATCATAATTCATGCAAAAGGACTTATTAACATTCTGAAGATTCCTTAGTATATTTTAGGCTAAATAAGGATGTGCTTATATGAATGTTAGAGATATCAGATCACATAAGTATAACACAGTAATTAAATTAAACTATATAATCATGGTTAAATGCAAAGATGATTTTCATAGGAAATGTAAACAAAAACAAGACAAACTTACCAGATATATCCAACTATATGGCCAATAAACGTATCCATTAAATAATCCAGTGAAATAACATCTCAGCTGATCCTGAAAAAAAAATCATACAATATTCAGTGATACTCAATTAACTTCATTTTACAATAGAAGTAAAGAAATAATTTACATACAAACAGGACAAAAATGTAAAAGATACCATATGTATTTTACCAAAATTTGATGAACTTTTTTTCTAGTTTAAATTCAATCATAGAATGAACCATCATAGAAATATTAAATACACTCTGGGTTAAATGCAGATTATACCTCACATGAACTGAGGATAAATACCCCATTTACAGAAACAGAACTTTTACATAATTAATTACTCTGATTAATAAATAAGGGTGTCCTATCATATACATTTACTTATAATGTATGTATATATTTTACATGTTGATATACATACATACATGTATATACATGAAGGTTAAAAAAAAAGGGGGGGGGACACACATGTTTATAAATTTACAGAGATTCTCAGACTGGGTTTTTCCCACTTTCACTTGGCCACTGTTGCACCAGAATGTAAAAGTAAAAGTAACAAAATAAAACCCCCCAAAAAACAAGAGATTCTGCATGTTTCATAAAGATCTATTAGATAAGATTCATTGGCATAATATGATCTGAGTGATTATCTCCATATCCTTCATTTGGTCACTGTGATAAAAGGTTCATAGAGAAATGTCACTTTATTTGTTATAAAAGCATGTATCAGAATTTGGATTTTATAAGATATGCTATGAGGCTCCTCATAAGAATATTCAGAATACTAATCCAACAAAAGGTTTATGTGAGATAATATTTCATAACTCATGCAAAAGGAATTATGAGCATTTTGAGGATCTCTTAATCCTAGTGTATTTTAGGGTACACATGGCTGTGTTTTTATGAATGATATAAACATAAGGTATATAACACAGTAATAATGAATAAATACAAAGATGACCTTCATAGAAAATGTATTTATAAACAAAAATATATGTAAAACTTACCATGTTTATACTCAGTATATAGTAATATTCATTAAATAATCCAGTGAAATAACATCTAGCCTGATCCAGGATTCAGCTGTTCAGAACTTTCTTGGAAGAAAAATGGTAGAAAATCAGTGTAAGTACTGAAATTCATAGGACCATACAGTTATTTACATGACGTCTCAAGCGCTGTGAAAGTCTGTGTTATTGTGTTAAAATAAGCAGCCATCGCGGCTTGTGAAGGACTAACATGACGTCACTGCCAAGTTTATGACGTCACAATGCATAGGTAAGCTCGTACTTTTTGCAACTGGCTACTTTATGAAATGATGCATAATCACAGGTATTTATACAGTGGATGAACAACACAGGTAAAAGGTATATTTCTTTTTGCACACGACCCTAATTTTTTGCACACGGTCCCAGTATAGTGTAACAGTAAAATAATTTTTGTAAAACACTATATTTAGACAACAGATCACATAATATACAGTAATTAAATTAACCATATAATCATGCTTAAATGCAAATTCATTTCCTAGGAAATGTAAAAATTTATTTTCTTCTATGAGATACATATATGAAACTTATATTATAATCCAGTGAAATATCTCATGATTAAAAGCATAATTTCAGTGATACACAAATTTCATTTTACAATGTAAGTAAAGCAATAATTTACAGACAAAAGGGACAGAAATGTAAATGTATGTAGTTGACATGATGAATAAAAATACCCTTGTTCTTGAAATTGTGTGTTCTGCTTTGTAAAAAAATCCAGTTTGAAACAGGTGTCTATAGATTGTGAATGAAAAGTGTGACGTCATAATCACATTCTTGAAATGTTTTTGCACACGGCGCATTTACCTGTGCAGTTAGCATAAACAAAACGTAGTACCCACTTATAGTAAAAAACTATATACAGTGTAAAACACACCATATTTAGGGTTAGTTTCACTGTAATGAGGTTTTCAAAAAATGAAGCTAGACTGTGAATGAATGCCACCTTAATGACATTCTTGAAATGTTTTGCACACGGCCCAAAGTATTTTACCTGTATTGGCATTAGTACCAACGTACCAATGTAAACACAATGGTATTTAGGGGATAGGATAGTTTAGGGTTAAAAAGGGGTTAGGGTTAGGGTTAGGGTTAGGGTTAGGGTTAGGGATAGGGTTAGGGTTAGGGGTTAGGGTTAGGGTAAGGGTTAGGGGTTAGGGTAGGGGGTTAGGGTTAGGGTTAGGGGGTTAGAGGCTAGGGGTTAGGGTTAGGACTAGGGGGTTAGGGTTAAGGTTAGTTCCCCTTACCAATCAAAACAGTGATTTCTTAGTTAGGGAATCTCCCCCTAGGGGAGGGTTATACTAGGGTTACACTACCCCAGGGTGATTTCACATATGTTTCAGCTATCCTCGCCCACTGGTTCTTAAGAAGAAGATTTTAAAAGATTTTTCCTATGTATTTCTATGTAAAACTTGGATTTCCTATTGTGGCCCCGCCCTACCCCGGGGGTCAGGATTTAACAATTAAGAGTCTACACTACCCCGAGATGCTTTCATATAAGTTTCAGCTTTTCTGGCCCAATGGTTCTTGAGAAGAAGATTTTTAAAGATTTTCCCTATATATTTCAATGTAAAACTTAGAGTTCCTATTGTGGCTCCGCCCTACCCCTGGGGGTCATGATTTTTACAATTTTGATTCTTCACTACCCCAAGATACTTCCATATCAATTACAGCTTTTCTGCCCTAATGGTTCTTGAGAAGAAGATTTTAAAAAGATTTTTCCTATATATTTCTATGTAAAACTAGGATTTCCTATTGTGACCCCGCCCTACCCCCTGGGGTCATGATTTTTAAAATTTAGATTCTTCACTACACCAGGATGCTTCCATATAATTTTCAGCTTTACTGATCCACTGGTTCTTGAGAAGAAGATTTTTAAAGATTTTTCCTATATATTTCTATGTAAAACTTGGATTTCCTATTATGGGCCCGTCCTACTCCGGGGGTCATGATTTTAACAATTTAGAATCTACACTACCCTAAGATGCTTCCACATAAGTTTCAGCTTTCCTGGCCCAGTGGTTCTTGAGAAGAAGATTTTTAAAGATTTTTGCTATGTATTTCTATGTAAAACTTGGATTTCCTATTGTGGCCCCGCCCTACCACCGGGGGTCATGATTTTTACAATTTAGAATCTACACTACCCCAAGATGTTTCCACATAAGTTTCAGCTTTCCTGGCCCAGTGGTTCTTGAGAAGAAGATTTTTAAAGATTTTTTCCTATATATTTCTATGTAAAACTTGGATTTCCTATTGTGGCCCCGCCCTACCCCCGGGGGTCATGATTTTAACAATTTAGAATCTACACTACCCCAGAATGCTTCCACATAAGTTTCAGCTTTCCTGGCCCAGTGGTTCTTGAGAAGAAGATTTTTTAAATGATCCCACCCTATTTTTGTCTTTTCTTAATTATCTCCCCTTGGAAGGAGACCTGGCCCTTTATTTTAACAATTTAAACTACCCACCCCCAAGGATGCTTTGTACCAAGTTTGGTTAAAATTGGCTCATTGGTTCTTGAGAAGAAGTTGAAAATGTGAAAAGTTTACAGACGGACGGACGGACAGCTAGACGGACGGACTACAGACAAAATGTGATCAGAAAAGCTCACTTGAGCCTTCGGCTCAGGTGAGCTAAAAAGGAAGTTGCAAATTTTTTAATCTTTAATCATGTATTCACTTATTTGTACGTTACAACAAAGGTATAAGAAGTTGAATCTTTCTTGTCTGCGTGGTAAGTAGCGAAGATTATTGGTGAAATTTTGAACTCTGCCTGCCAGTCATGCAAAGATGAGGTGAAGTTACAATTAGAGCAATTAGTATCACTTCAGAAAGTTTAAAATAAGGTATAGGCCTAAAAAAAATAAAATGTATTGCAACATGCACTAAATTAGATTTTTAACAAAAATGAAGGCGCATAGAGATACCATCTTGGTTGGGGAGGAGGGAACATAACATGTATACTTGTGATTGGGAAGTTTCCCTTATTCCTAGTAGAAACACATGCTCTGGTTGCTGTGCTACAACAAGTCTGCTTAGTCTCGCAAATTTATTGTGCCTCCTCCTGAGAGGGTGAAATACTGAAACAAATAACAAAGATACATAAGTATGAGTTCACACAAAGATACAAATTGAATGACAGCTATGAACCATATTCAAACCTAACACGCCAATCCAAATTTTACAATATACCAAAATTAGAAAATAGGCGAAAATGAGGGTTTTACACAGTAGCAATCAATAATTTTAAATCTATCAATATAGCATAATGTCACATCAATGCAAAAATACTACATACTATGCATAAGGTAAGTATCAATGAGATAAATCGAGATTTGATCAGGTCGGAGAGAATACTCGAAATCGGGTATTATCCGTGAAATCGCGTATAATACCCGATATTAGGGTATCGTTGAATCCGCGAAATCGGGTATTCCATGCAACTTTCTATAAAAACTAAAGAATAAGGCAACGGCGCATTATGCCAGTTACTGTTACTTGTATATCTCTGCCATAATAGAATACCAACGTTATTATAAAGAAGAAAATAAAATAAGATTAAATAAATACCCACAGGAAAACAGGTTTAAAATAGCTAATTGAAGGTGAGTATCTTCTTTTGTCAATTTAGCATGGAAATGTTTATTCAAAGACACTGTAAATTTTTTGGTTGCATTTTAATCGATACAAGATATGCTATTTTACCTTTATTTTATGAATTTGTTTGAAAATTGGGAGCGAGAAGTCATGTGAACAGGATTTTCGTGTTTTTTGTTTTTTTTTGGGGGGGGGGGGGGGTTATAAATAAAAGTCAAATGTGTACATCTTTTCATGAGCTTATAATACATTGAATTTCTTAATATAGATCGAGGTACAATCAAATTCAAATATAAAGTACATAGTCAAGTTTTCACATTTCTTATAGTTTTTACGTTTATGAACATGTTAATGAACAAACTGAAATGGTGTGTTCAATTGCACCTTGAAAACTCTTGTCTTACTTTTTGGGAATATAATTCCTTATCGGACATTACAATTTCATAACAAGAGGCCCAGGGGCCTCATCGCTCACCTGAGCAAATCGGCTAGGAAAAAACACAAATCAGATCAGAACTGAAAAGTTTACTGAAGGGGGGGGGGGGGGCTTGAATTTAATACTACTTTAGAATGCCTTCATATGAATACAGCATATGAATTTGCTGTTCTTGATAGAAAGATTTTTTAAAAACATATTCTTCCTATACTATCACTAATCATTGCTTTGAAGTACTTGAGAAGACGATTTTCCTATAAATTCCTATGTAAAACTTTGATCAGCCATTGTGGGCCCATCTTACCCCTGGGGGTCATGATTTGTACAAACTTGAATCTACGCTACCTGAGGATGCTTCCACATGGGTTTCATCTTCCCTGGCCCAGTGATTCTTGAGAAGAAGATTTTTAAACATTTTCCCTATATACTATAATGTAAAACTTTGATCGACCATTGTGACCCCGTCCTACCCCCGGGGGTCATGATTTGAACAAACTTCAATCTACACTATATGAGGATGCTTCCACATAAATATGATCAATTATGGCTTTGCCCGTTATGCAAATTATCCCATGTTTCCCACTATTGTTGATGCCCTGACATACCCTCCTAACTAGACAGTGATTCCTTAAACATATATCATGAACAAATGCACTTGATAAAACTTACTCTTTGGCTCTTCAAATATCGGAAAAATACAAGCAGCGTGTCTAAATTCTAAAATAAGAAACCAATATCGACAAATAAAATATAAAAATCCGGAATAACAATTACAATTCCACCACCGGGTGCTCTAAATTTTAGTAATTTACGTACCCGAGTGCACACCTCCTAACCTCATTAGCATAAATCAAAAGAATTCGGAGATAAACGTAATAAGATATGAACAAAATCCGTAAACGTCCGAACAGCTTTCCTCGCGAGAATTCAGCGAGACCAACATGCTACAGGTGAAAATCGAGAGAGAAATTCAACATGAACAAGAATAGATATGGGTTACCCCATATCCAAAGATATTCGACTTTTAGATTTAATATGTTTAACAGTGTTTATAATGACGTTAATAAAAAAAACTGCACTGTCTAATTATAGAACTGTTGTAAATTTCGTGAGTCCATAGCATTACGGTCACTCAGTCTCCTAACAAACAGTACACATAGGCCTACATGTACATGTACCTGTGTCCGCAAGACCAACATTAGCCTTGGTCTACACACGTGCGATGGAGCTGTCAAACGCATCCAGCGAGCTCGGAGAAACACATTTTGTTTTGCCGAGAAGTTACGATGGCAGACAAAACTTTTCTTTTCTTAATTAGATCATATGAATACGAATTCTGATTCATAAAAATTATACAATCCCTGTTGAACTATATATAGTTTGTTCTAACATTTGCATCTGCAACAACTTGTGTTTAAAATGGCCGGGTTAGGAAAATCAGGACCGGGTCGGAAAATTCTAAACTGAAAACCTGTTTTGTTTTGAAAATTACTGAAATATACTAATGTATTCGTCGCAGAAATTACTTACATTATTCAAGTTCTATATGAAATGGTATGCTGAACTTCAACACGAACCCGAATCTCCAACCCAGTTCTCGTTTTGCCACACATACCCTACAGTTTACAAAGTGTACACAGGAACAGAATCCAGGGATTGAAAATTCCGTCATTTAATAATACACACACACAGAATGATTAATTTTTTCTTTAAGAAGAAATTGTATGATAATTAACGGACTATAAACATGTACTTAATACAATTGTTGATATAGTATTATCAATTCATCGGTGAAATGATATGAATCGAAGAATGACCTAAATATTCTCTGTTATCAAACATGTAATAAAAAAAAAAAAAGGCTGAGGAGGGAGCGAGCGTAGGAATATTGATATTTTTTATTTACATTTCGGGGGGAAAGTGACTTTCTAATAATATTTTGACGTTGTTGTTGATTTCTTTAACGTATGACATACACAACTTTACTCTTATCGTGAACAATAATGTTGTATCTACTTATCATGATGGAACTATTTTGGTCGGACCAATTTGTGTGAGCCGCCGCTGAATACAGTAATATAAAAAAATATGGTTTGTATAGGTTCCTAGTCTTAATGTTTATAGTCAAGTGCACATGCTATTATATTACAGATACTTATATCATACAAACACTGTTTTTTAAACTAGCTGAAGTTTTGGGGAATTTTGATTTGTTTAAGTTTTTTAAATTAAATGTTTGTGTCCATTTTCTTTTTTTTTCTTTCTTCCTTTTTAATTGACTTTTTGTGAACCAGGTTGGACCATTTATACGCCTGCCGACGCCTGTCTGGGGAAATACATGTAGGTCTGGCGGTAAAATCTAAATACCCGTCATTATTTATGGAGTAAATTTATCTTTTATTAAATATATATAATTTTAAGGACTATAAAGTTTATGTTTTACCAAACAAAATGAGAGAAAGAGAGAGAAGATACCGGTAGACCAACTCCTGTGATAATTTACGATCGATATGAAAGATTTTCAAAAGACAAATGCAATCACAAAAGGAAAAAAAAAATTTTTTTTACTCTGTACTTCGTTAAGCAATGAAAATGTTTTCATTTTTTAAAATAAATATTAATTTTAATTTGTTACTTGCAATTGATTAGATACATTGTCAGTCAGGTCAATTACGGATCGTTTCTCTTGTATATTAGCGAATATTTCGGAAGTAGCAAGTGCTTGATAAATCGTGTAATGTGTGTATTAAACACATTCAACAACTTAAAAAAAAATTAAAGTAAATTGTCAACTTTTACTATTTCATTTTCAATTGATGTAGTAAACTAGCTGATCATTAGCAAAAGATCCCCTTTCCTGTGTTTGTATAGCGCACGTGCGTAATTTCGGTCACTGGTTGTCATGTACCTGATTATGTAACATGACATAAGAATACTACACACCTGTCACTAGATCAACTATTTAATCACTGTGTATACACAGTAAACATAATTATTTCAGATATCCAATTGTTTCAAACCAGTTGAACATTGAACACAATAAAATCAAATTAATTTCGTCTTCGTTCTTTTTTTATCTTTTATTGTAAAATATGAAACTTCCAAAAAAGTTTGTTATCTTATATATATATATACAAAAAAGAAATAAATTCATATTTTTTATAGATTTTATTAAATTTCTTCCAATATTGCAGTTCTTTTCTGTGCTGAAATGAAAAAAAACGCGGGTATATTAAGGCAGCACATGGATCAGAATTCGGCGAATTAACAATTTTTTTAAATTATGTAACACTAATAAATCGGAAAAGTCAAGGATAAAACTTTTGCTATAATTATGCATTCTATAGATTTCAATGGGACTTATATATACTACAGGAGGCACTTCACCACGACGTCACCACGTGACGTCTATAATTAGAAAATATACCTTAATGAAAAAGTGAAAAGTTTAACACTACCCCGGGGATAATTAGTTTTAATTTGTAACAAAAGTTATGTAAAATCATCTCTGTACCATGAAAATTGCTGCTAGAATCGTACTGTCCTATTACAGAAATAATTATTCAACAATTTCGGACGAAACCTTCCCAAAATTTTTACATTTTGTTCATAGCATTGAAAAAAAAGCATCAATTCCCGTAAACCATACGATTCTAGCAGCACTTTCCAAAAACAAAAGAATAAGAACTTTAGATAGAAATAAAAATTAAGTTTCAAGGTATGCGGCGTAGTGTTGAACTTTTGCATCTGTTTTGTTACGAACGACAGAGGAAAGGCTGATCGGCAAGTAAACACCCTCCCTGCTATAATTTTACGAAGAAATAGCAAAATTATATTACCATACCTTATTCATACGCTTTATTCCCACAAGAATCTCACATGATATTCATTCTTAATGCTTTTAAACTCCAATTTCTTGTGTTTGTTTACATCAATTCTCGTTACGATTCACTTTCACTCTGCTACTACATGATCAACAGTTATGACGTCACGGGTTTGGTATGTAACCCCTGTCATAACTACAGAGGCCCAGGAGCGACAATTTTCCGTTTATATTATGCCTCTGCATATTTAAATTCATTTTTACGACTTCAAATCAATCTTAGATATCGATTTTAAGAAATTATTATCTCTAAACCTCGCGTCATATAGCTTACTATGACGTCATATCATATAGGCAAGTAGAATATTTGGTTGTAACCTTAACCTACCTGCGAAGTGTATAATGATTTATTTTCCTCAGAAATAGTATGAACATAATATAATGTCATTAATTTACGAATTAGATCAGCAAAACTTTAATTCATACATGTAATATTTATAATACACGATCAACCATTTCCTTCGATCCTTGTAAATTAAACGATGTACAAGGGACATATATAAGTCCCTGATTATACCAAGCATTTAGTCTTATAGTTCAGTGAATAAAAAATAAATTTTGATTAAAGTCATATATGGCATATATTTTTGTTTATATACTATAAACGTAAAATCTTTCTATTTGATTATAAATGTTACTTTCAAGTAAAATTACACGTGTCCTCCTTTTTTAGAAATCAAGAAAATACGTCAATAATATTACAAACAAAATTTTTATAAAATAATAACTTATTGTTAGGAATATATTTAAACGAAAAATATGGCATATATTTTTGTTTACGTACTATAAACGTAAAATCTTTCTATTTGATTATAAATGTTACTTTCCAGTAAAATTACACGTGTCCTCCTTTTTTAGAAATCAAGAAAATACGTCAATAATATTACAAACAAAATTTTTATAAAATAATAACTTATTGTTAGGAATATATTTAAACGAAAAATATGGCATATATTTTTGTTTATATACTATAAACGTAAAATCTTTCTATTTGATTATAAATGTTACTTTCCAGTAAAATTACACGTGTCCTCCTTTTTTAGAAATCAGGAAAATACGTCAATAATATTACAAACAAACATTTTATAAAATAATAACTTATTGTTAGGAATATATTTAAACAAAAAATAGGGAAAAATAAAATAAACTATTTTGGCACGTGTCTTTAATCAGTGAGAGTTATCTTTCTTTGATACTTACATGCACATATCTTCAAATAAAAATACTAACGCTAAAATTATGAAATTTTTACTTGGTATCTAGGCTTTAGAACAGTTAATTTCATCAATATTTATTATTTTTTTGTTTATTCTTAACAATATAAGGGGCTTTTCGGTGGCATTTCGGTGATTTCTTGGGGCATTTCGGTGATTACAGGGCATTCCGGTGATTCGTAGTACCGCAGTAATATATCTTGCATAAATAGTATGCACTGATCGAATATATTAAAAAAGAGGTAAAATTTTATGTTATCTCGATTTATAAGATTTGTAAATTGCAAAAAGTTGAATAACAAACGTTTCTTTACCCTAAAAGTGAAAGTAGATTAGCAATTTCTTATTATGTCAAGTGCTATTGAACTTTAAAGTGTCAAAACAGCACCTCTCGATTTTGTAAACATGTTTCCACGTGGAAGGGAGTAGTTTATGTCGGTCAAGATTAACCCACATACATTGATTTAGTAAACAAAAACACTCGTAAGTAGAATTTCATTTATTTTTTCGATTACCTGTAGCATAAAATGGCTAAATATTTTAGGACATGTTTGTCAAATGCTGTTAATAGCATGTTTTAAATTGAAGAGAAAATGCAGGTGTGCTATAGTTCGTTCCTACTTGTAGTTTGCTATGCATGCATATGCAGAGTTACGCGTATAAAAGTCATTATTATTACTTATCAATACCCAGTGAATTGTGAGAACCATATGTGTTTTTTCAAATACCAAGAGACTAAATTTATTTCTATCCGTACTCGTGTGTATACACAAGAAGTTATTCCGAATTTCCTCTACACATTATACACATGTACCTGGATAAAGGATTAAAAGTTTGTTTACATTTGTTTGCAGTTTTAATAGTGTCATCTGTTTATATCAATCATGCAGTTTTCACTATAGCCTACTGATCAAAATATGGTTGTTACTTTTCTAATTTAGTAATTTAATATCATAGAATTTATGATCAGATGATGTCAATGCAGTTCTCACATACTTGTGTTTCTATCAGGTATGAAACTTCACATATACAGTTGTCGCCCGCGTGGCGCAGTGATTAGAGCGTCTGCTCTAGAGTCGGGAAGTAAGGAGTCATTCCTTACGTCGCAAGTTCAATCCCACTGTGGGACGTGGAGACCGGGTGGTCCTTCGGATGAGACCATATAAACCAAGGCCCCGTGTCGCTGTAGGTGCTGGCACAAAAAAGATCCCTTCCTGCTCAAAGGCCCTCATTGCCAAGCATAGGACAAAATTTGTAGCCGACATCCACCGGCAAGTGGTGGCGTCTCCATATGAGTGAAAAATTCTTGAGAGGGACATTATAACAACATATACAATCAATCAATCACATAAAATTATGCAGTTTATGAAAAATTTTGAATATTTCTATATGTGTACCACTATTTTCCCTTTTAAAGTATTGCCCATCTAAAACTAGCTACTGAAATATAGTATGAATATTATAAAACTAGAGGTACTGTGAGCAATGAGCTCTGACACTAAATGATACCCATCGCTTCTCATATGAATATAATGACTGTGTCTATGTTTTGCTCTGGGAAACCCCAAATATGTGGTGGATCAAAAATTAAAATAGAAGATGCACAATTGCAATATGTAATATAGATTCTGTGAAAATCATCAAATATCACTCAGTGGTATGAGAGGAATTAGCGGATAAAAGATGGGTACACCAAAGCATAACAGACGGACGGACTTACCGATTACTTAATATATCCTCCCGCTTTTCAAGCGGGGGGTATAATAAATTACATGCATTCATGCATCAATCTGTGTAATGAAAAGACATTGCTTAAGATAATTTACATTGATGTTTTGCATTTTTGTTTGTAAGAACACAGGTATTTTATTTACATATTGTTTAATTATTTCAATATGTTAAATGAAAAGTAATTTTCTTTTTTGTTCGTCTATTGCAGGCTAGAGTACATTTTGAACAGCCATTTCCAGGTATGACAAAAATAACACAATTGACCCTATAAGGTAATAAACAGACATTATTGAATTTAGAAAATGTATTATCATGAAGCACAAATGTGAAATCATTGTAGGCCCAGACTAGAAATAGTTTTCTTTAACTGCTCACTCAGGCTCTTTACTGGTCAGCTCATCATAATATTACTATCCCACTGGCTACTAGATTTTAATAAAAAGAGACTGACCCAAAACCATAGTAATAATAACTAGAGCAAAGCTCGTTGCAAAGCAACGAGTAGGTCTTCCGTCCTGTTTTGACCGGAAGTGACGTCAACAAAAGAAAGCAATGAGCTAAGTAGTCTCCAGTGACTTTATAATTTCAATTATGCGTCAAAAACTTCAAAAATAAGCTATTTTAGGCTACTTATGTTTTGACTGGAAGTGATATCGACGGACGGAAAATAAGGTTTTCAGCTTCCAATGACAGTTGTTACCCCAAAACTTGTCAAGAACGGCAAAAATATGCAATTTCCTACGCTTCCGGTATGACCGGAAGTGACGTCGACGGACGCATTTTGACGACGCCACTTGATTTAGCTTGAAATTTTGAACAACTTTGCTTCTTTGACATATTACAAATTCTCAATACTTTTTGAGATATAAAGGAAAAACTTTCGGTCCCTCTAGACCCTAAATTTTAGGGGCCAGCCCTTTTTTCGAGATATCATTTGAAGGACCTTAAAATTTTACACTTCTTTTGTTCTACATGTTTTAACAAAATATTTCGAGGTAAAATGTTATCGTAGAAAAGGTGTTAAAAATTTTGAAATTCTTGATAGGACTATTTGCGGGCCATAGCGAGCGTCGGCGCTTTGTACTTTCGGTAGTTGTTATATACAAAAGGCACTTTTCAAAAGGTTGCTCTAGCTTCCCTGAAAATTTCACACTTCTATCTTCAATGGTTTTTGAGAACATTGCCGGACAAAGTGACCCTCTAAAAATGACAAAATCGCAGAAATCTCCGAACCGGAAGTGACGTCATCAAAACAAAAAAATATATACCTAGATTTTTTGATGTTCTATCAGTCCTCTCGCATGCACAAAATATGTAAGAAAAAAATAATAAAAACTGTGGAAAAGAAAACTAAGAATAACAGAAAGGTCTTCCGCTGAAGACGGAAGACCTTAATCATGATAAATGTAATAGTTATATTTTGTTTATTTAATGTGATACACAGTTGGACAAATAATTAATCTAAACAAAACAGGATTCCAAAATGACAGAACTTTGAAACAAGCCTGTCAAGTTACTAGCCCAACTATAATTGTATTTTGTTATACATAGACCTGACCCAAAAGACAGATGCCCCCTATCATGTACTAGCCTAGATAAAAAAAACACTGATCCCAGTCACGTTGGCCTTCAAATATTTTTTAGCCTAGCTTGCATTGTAAAATCAGCTATCGAGACATTCCGTCCTTTTTTGTTGTTTGTTTTTTTAATGATATGCACCATCCCACACAAATTATACACACAAGAAAAAATTTTGTTTTCCACTTTTCAAATATGGGCTTTGCTGATCTTTACATGTATACAATGTATGTCTTTTCTTTTGAAGAATGACATTGTTGTTGTTTGAATTTAAAAATGGTCTTCAATATGTATGCATATGATACTGTATTAAATGCACAAAAATTATAATTTCATTAAAATAATAATAATAAAAAGCAAATATAAAAAAAGAAAATCAAATCAATTCAATTATAATGTGCAATGACTGTTTCTTGCAGGATATACTCTGAAGACAGTAATGTGAAAGTTCAAGGTTTGACTGTTGACAGTTGTGAGTATTGTATATGTAATTGTAAGGATAAATTTATAACATTTAACAGGCAACATTATTATTTAGGTATTACCATCCTGATCATGCTGATTGGAATAAACAAAGAAAAAATATTAAGCATGCCCAATTACTCCAATATCTACATGTACAATGTCATGTATATCAATGTATAAAAGAATCCTGTGTAAAGTTATATGTAGTTAGAGAGAGAGAGATGTTGATAAAAGGGTCAATATAATTGAAAATCATGCATCAGTATTTTTGTTTTTGTTTAATTCTCAAAAGATTTAATCACATTCTGTCCTATTTTCAGCAGAATTACTTTAATGATAAAGAATGGGTGAAAAAATTCTCACATCATGCTACATAACAGTACATGTAAGTTCAAAGACAGAAGAAAATCCAATCCATTAAAAGAGACTTTATAAATACAGTTGGTTGTCTGTTTCAGCAAACAATTTTAATGAACTGAAAATTATGCTGATACATACATCAGCATATTATGCAGACTGTAAATGATTGCATTACATATTTTTCTGATTTGCATGTAGTGCATTGATATTTGTCAGTATTTTTCATTCATTTTTTTCCCCACATAATTGCAAATGCTTCTATGTTATTTGGATTAATTAAATTTAGAGGATTGTATTAACTTATTAATCATATTTGTAGTTCAGCTGTAACAAAACAAATTATCTGATGAAAGCTTCAACCACGAGAATCTAGGAAAGGATGTCAAGTCCAAAGAGAAGGTATGTTGATTACTAGTGATGATATGTTATTGATGTAAATAGAGTACAGCAATAAAGTAGAGAGAACGATAGTAATTCGTAGACAAAAAATTTAATCTTAAATCTTAATTCTTTTCAAGAATAGGCAGGTCATGATTAGTCACTCTGAGATAGTTAAGAGCAGATTTACATTTGTTCAGATCATATATAGTTATAGGGTAGGGGGGTCCACAGTTCCACAGTGGGGGATCAAAGTTTTATTCTGGAATATTTAAGGCTGAATCCTTTTATTATGAAATCTATTCAAGATTATCAGGGTCATATATCTTACCCTGAATCTCTTGGATATCTCAGTATTTTCAGCAGTCCCATAAGCATTTCAAGATATCAAGTGTGACTTTATTTTATTGATTCAATTAATTTATGATGAATTATAAAAATATCAATTATATACTTTTATGTTAATGCATTAACATTTTATATTTTCAAGCCATATAACAAATGGTTGCTGAATTCATGAAGACTAGCTGGGTTGATGCAGTACTTTTCTACTCTTATGAACCATATCTAAACATCATTTGAGGATCCCTTTCTCAGAAAAAAAAGAATTTGCATATTCAAAGACTCTATAGTTTATTTGTATGTTGTTTAACATTCTTCTTGAGAATTTTTCACTCATATGGGGATGCCAACATTTGCCGATGGAGAGCTGCAAATTTTGTCCTTTACTTGGCACACATGGCTAATTGACCAATGAGGGATCTTTTTGGTGCTAGCACCTACTGCAAAACAGGACCTCTGTATATACAGTCTCATCTCTATGTCCGACTGTGGGATTTTGAACCAGCAATTTAAGAATCAACTCCTTACTCATGATTCTCGAGCAGACGCTCTTGCCACTGTGCCATGCAGGTGACTTCATAGGTTATAAAATAATAAGATAAGATAAGATGTATTATAACTTAAAACTGTTTTTTAATTCAATCACAGTATAGAAAATGTTTGGGAAAAAAAGGGAAGTAATAGCTACATATACATGTAGCTCTCACTGGTATTGCATGCTTGAACTATATGAATTACAAATTGTAATTACACATGTATTTTAAACCAGATCAGTAAAGAAAGAAACACTTGAATATATTTACTCTGAATTTTATTATAAGGTTGATTATCTTTAAAAAATGGAACTTTAATTTTTTTTGAGGAGAAAAAAAATATTTATAATGTACATGTGCACTTAATTTTGTTTATTAAAAATAGTCAAAATTTGGAGATCTTGTGAAGGGTATCTAAATATAGATTTATAAATTTTTACTTCATTTTTAAACAGCATAATCTTTATTATAACATATGCCTGTAATATACAACTTATTTGTTGTTGAACATTCCATTGTCTGTCTACATGTAGTGCATAGTAAAACCGGGTTTCCCAAAATATAGAATGAAAACTCAGTTCTGGATGTGGGTTCTTTTAATATTGATGACAAGAAATATAAATGGATTTCAACCCTACAAAACATGTAAACATAATAAATATTTCATAACATTAACATAGGTATATATTTATCACAAATTATTCCATTAGCATAAAATCTATATTACACTGATATTTCTATTAATTTACTCATTATCACTTCATGAATATTATCAAAGGGAAATAACTCTTATTTCACTATATTTCAGCATATGCATAAAAACTCAAGTAAATTCATATAATTTACCAAAAAATTTTACAGTTCTCAAAAATATGTAATGATATAAATAAATACCAAGTTGTGGACCTAGGCTGTCCTCTAATAAATCAGGGTGTCACGTCCAAACCATTATATCTGACCTATATTATACAACATATGGTTGTATTGACTAAATCTTATAATATATACAATATTTACAAATTCCTTTAGGTCAGATCTCATCATAAAGCATATTTCTTATATCAGTGTAACTTTAAAAACAGATCTTTAGATTTATATTCATTTAAACCATTTACTATATAATTTTACACATTTTCCATTAACTCATCAAATACTATATTTCATTCATATACTCATTCATTCAACCAAGCAAAGTGTTAGTAAAAAAAAATAAAGAACTTACTGTAATCAGGTCTTATGTCCAGTCAATAAAGAATTATATATCAAACTATATGTATATTAGACAATAGGATATCTCAGCACTCTGGCTTATGGCTGGATTCAAAGTGAATTTAAAATAACAAAGAAAAACTCACTAAGGAATTTGACCTCAATGACCTACCAATAAAAACTCTGCATAACAAGAATAGCCAATCGACTATGCTTGACCTAATCTGGTTCTCCTAAAAATACCTGAATGAACTAAAGAATTCTAACTAAGAAAAGATAACTCTAATTCTAAAATAAGTACTACCATGCAGTGTGTGCAGTAAGTTTAGTAAATGTAATTATCAATGGAGTTTAAGTTTAAATTCATATTTATTTATCTATTTATGGCAGTAAGTTTGTTTATTAAATTATTTCATATTTAATTTATTTACAGTTTAAAATATAACAAATAACCCATTATTACAAACTCCCCCCTGTTGAAAAAATGACGTCCCCGTCATTTGCCTCTGAAATTTAAAACATGATTAAAATAATGATTGTATTTATTTCTTCATTACATCGGCAATCAATTTGATAAAACATTTTCATACCTCTTATCCGAAATTTCCATCAGGTGTTGAAGCATGAAAACTTCCTCTTTCCAGTCATGATCTATCCTCTGGCATTTATAGTCTGATAAGTATGTAGGTTTTCGTCGTTCTCTAGTACTTCTCCTGAGAGTAACTGGTTCTACCGTGTCATCATCATCATCAGCATCATCAGCGGCAGCAGCAGCTTCTTTGCCAACATCTTCATCATGTTGTTGCATGATCATCATCCTCTGCGACTGGTGGAGTGTCAGATTCTTCTGATATCTCCTCCTGAGGTCCGGATTCCTCAGTCTCTCCCAGTGGCAGCTCATCTGTCTCAACTATCTCTTGCGTACCTCCTTCCGTAGTAATGTTGGTTTCAACATTGTTAGGAAGTCTTACTAGCTGGTATGAAATCTCACTCTCTGAGTCACTCTCTGCATCTTTCTTGATCTTGGTGTAGGTATTGGTCTTGGTTTTGGTCGTTGTATGGTTTGTGGATGATCATCAGAATCAGTATCTAAGTACCCTATCGGTAACAATAAATTCCTGTGTAACACCCTCTGTCTGTCTTTTCCATTCTCTTTCTCTACCACATAAACTGGTATATCTCTGTTAGGTTGTTCTTTCACAATATATGGTTGCTCTTCCCACCTGTCTGCTATCTTATGCTTTCCGTCAAAAGAAACTATCTTTACTAAGACTCTATCTCCTACCTGTATGTTTGATGCTCTAGATCTTAAGTCATACCCTTTCTTCTGTTTATGTCTGGCTTTGTCTGCTGATTCCTTGGCAATCTTATAAGCCTCTTTCATTCGTTCTCTAAGATTCTTGACATAACTGTTAAGGTTCCCATAGTCCTTCTGGTTAATGTCGAATGCCAGATCAATGAGTAGTCTGGGATGTCTTCCGAACATGAGAAAATACGGAGTCTGTCCAGTACTTTCATGTCGTGTCGAATGATATGCATGAACAAGAGGTGCAACAAATTCTTTCCATTTCTTTTTCTGATGCGATTCTAAAGTACCAAGCATGTCAAAAAGGGTTCTGTTAAAACGCTCTGTCATACCGTTACCCATGGGGTGGTACGGTGTCGTCCTAGATTTCTGAATACCTGAAATTTTGCAAAGTTCATTAATAATCTTACCTGTAAAATTTGCCCCCTGATCCGAATGAAGTCTGAAAGGAAATCCATAATGAAATTTCTAAACAAAGCTTCCACTGTTGTCTTCGCTGTCATATTTCTGGTAGGGACTGCTTGAACGTAACGGGTAAAATGATCGGTAATGACGAGAATATGTTGGTAGCCTCCTGTTGATTGTTCTAACGTGTGATAATCCATGCACACTAGCTCTAATGGATAAGTGGTGGTGATATTAACTAGCGGCGCTCTTTGATTCGTCTGAGATTTTCTCTGTACACATCTGCTGCATGATTTCAACCATGATTTCAACCAGTCTTCTACATCCTGCAGCATTCTTGGCCAGAAGAATCTATCTTTCAATAATGAAACTGTTCTGTCTCTTCCTGGATGTCCTAATCTGTTGTGTATCTCCTTAAGAATGAAACTGGTTTGCTGGACTGGAATTACAAGGAGATGTTTAACTTCATCATCAATCTTGGTCTCTTTATACAAAATGTTGTTGTCAATGAAGAGATGGTCAAAATTTCTAAACAAAACATGTGGCATAAGTTTCTGTGATAATTCTCCTGCTCTTGGTCTTTTTCCACTCCTTACGTATTTTTTCCAAACTTTCAGTCTCATCTTCATCTTGTAATTTGGCCCAATTCATCTGATGGTCAAAAACTTTTGGTACTTCTGTGTCCTCAAATTCTTGCAGGTTGTCATCTATTACCAGGCTCTCAATATATGGCTGTTTCTGGATGGTTTGGCAGATGGGTTTGACTGTACTAGGTATTATTATACTCATACCTGATGAGTCTGTTTTGTCAGTCAGTCTTGACAGTCCGTCTGCGTCAGAGTTATTCCTACCTGGTCTCTAAATAATTTCCAACTCAAAGTTCGATAAAGCAGCCAGCCATCTATGCCCTGTTGAATCCAACTTTGCTGACGTCAAAACGTAGGTCAGCGGATTGTTGTCTGTATATACTCTTGTTATGCGTCCATATAGATAATCATGGAATTTCTCTGTTACTGCCCATTTTAATCCCAGGAATTCCAGCTTGTGTGCTGGATAGTTCTTCTCTGATCTGCTTAAACTTCTACTGGCATAACTGATGACTCTTTTGTACTTACCTTGTTGTTGGTATAAAACAGCTCCTAATCCCTGATGGCTCGCATCAACATGTAGTTCAAAAGGTTCCTGGTAGTTTGGAAATCCAAGAATTGGTGGCTTGGCTAAATGTTGTTTCAGTTTTTCAAAAGCATTTTCTTCTTCTTCTCCCCATTTCCATTTCTGCTGTGCTGTTTTACCCTTCTTCCTGGTTGGACTTGGAAATAATGATGTTAATGGTCTTGACAATTTACTAAAATCTGGGATGAAGCGTCGATAATATCCAATGAAACCTATAAATCTCCTTACTTCTTCTGGTGTTTGGGGTTTTGGCCAGTTGAGTACTTTTTCTGTTTTCTTTGGATCCGTCTCAATTCCTCTTTCGGATACAATATGGCCGACGTATTTAACTCATTCTTGGAAAAAGCTGCATTTCTTAGGGGAAAGTTTTAATCCTGCTGTTTTAAGTTTGTTGAACACAAGCTGCAATCTCTCCAGATGTTCTTCTAGTGTCTTTGAGAAAATGATAAGATCATCCAAGAATATGAAGCAGATATTTAAGTGCAGGTCTCCCAAACACTCTTCCATCAACCTCTGATAGGTGGCGGGTGCATTGGACAAGCCAAAAGGCATTCTGTTAAATTCGTAAAACCCTAAAGCACCTACAGTAAAAGCTGTTTTTTCCTTGTGATCCTCTCTAATCTCTACCTGGTGGTACCCTGACTTGGCATCGAGCACTGTAAAGTATTTATTTCCAGCCAAGTTCTCCAAAATTTCCTCGATTCTAGGCAATGCATATGCATCCTTCTTAGTAATGCTGTTTAATTTCCGGTAATCCACGCACATTCTCAGCTCGTTGTTCTTCTTCTTAACTAATACGATGTTACTAGAGAATGGGGATTTCGATGGTCGTATCATACCTGCATCTAAAAGTTGTGTCAGGTGATCTCTAACTTCTTTAAACATAGCTGGTGGGATTTTTCTGGCTCGCTGTTTAAATGGTGTATCATCGGTCAGTTCGATGTTATGCTTGACCGTCGTAACACATCCGATATCAGTTGGACTCCATGCAAAGATGTCTTTGTTTCTGGCCAATAAGTTCCGCACTTCCTCATACTGTTCCTTTGTCAAATTTCCTGTTGATATATTCGAAGTATCTATATTCTGTGATAGTTCTTTCTTTTCTTCTTCATTTTTTTTCATTTAGTCTTTCAATGGTAACTGGCTGAATTTCCGCTATTATTGTCCGAGGAGGAATTTTAATAGTCTGCGTTGTGATGTTGCTTATTATGATTGGTAGTGAGTCTCTGCTTTGGTAATCATAGATGATGGCAGTTGGTGTAACATCTAGATCTGCTATTGTTCTTGAATTGTTGATCTGTTGTATAATGGCACTAGTGTTATTATATGGAAACCTCTTGTCCATAAACCCTTCAATATTCACCGTAGTGTTGGGTGGAATGATAACAGGTTCCCTGTGAGCAGATCTTATAACAGCAGGTCTTTGATCCTGTTTCCTTAAGAATCTCTCCCTCAAACTAATGCATCTGAATGTGAGATACCAATTTGTCTGGAGTTTTGCTCGTTGTAGAAATCTTTCACCAAGTTCTGCTTTAGCATCTTCTATCAAGGCCTTAAGAATGTTCGTTCCAAGAAGAATTGGCACTGACGAATGATAATGTAGTAGTGTAAGATACATGGCATCCTACTAGCTTGGGCTAGTGGGTTAACCCTTTAGCTCAATTGGTACAGCACTGGACTGGCAAGCCAGAGGTCCTGGGTTCGATCCCCAGCAGAGGCACAAAAATGTCTCTGTTACATTTGGCGCCCATGTAGGGACCCGGGTGTTCTCTGGCGGGGGAGAGTAATTGCCCCTAGAACTTCGCCCCATAGGTGTTGGCACTCCAATTGACATGAGGACATCGCATTCTCTGGAGGGGGACAATGTAGTAGTGTAAGATACATGGCATCCTACTAGCTTGGGCTAGTGGGCTAACCCTTTAGCTCAATTGGTAGAGCACTGGACTGGCAAGCCAGAGGTCCTGGGTTCGATCCCCAGCAGAGGCACATACAAACATGATTGCATGCTGTTTGTTTACTTTGTCTTTTTTACAATATGAGTCATGATATAATAATGGTGTGCATATCAGTTTAAATTATTTTTGTTGAATTCAGTTAACAGAAAAATTAATAACTGAATATAATTATGTAGATAGATACCTCCCAGAAATATTTGCATGTACTAGCAGCTGCAGATATGCAGCTTATGTGAAAATCAGGTATACTTGAAAATCAATTTACCTGTATTTATTAAACAGAAATTTAGTGAACACATTCATATACCTATGCAGTATTTCATACTGAAAATACACTGTGTACGTGTTAATGATTTACTTATTCAATATAAAAATTGACTAGAAGTGATCTTGAAGAAATACAACATATATCTCAATATATTTCCCCCAATTTTATCACAATTTAAATGTATATAAATTGATAAAAGAAACTGACTATACAATTTAAAAAAATCTTGAGTTGTCTTTCCTTGTTTAAATAAAATATCTGATGCAATGAATGCTCCCCTAGGTTCATGACCCTGAATATTAATAAGGTTTGGAGGTGTGGAGTGTATACCTCACAGTTGTATCACAGGGACTTGCTCCTGGCGTGTGAAAAATATTTATAGAAAAAAAAGATACACTATAAAACTACACAAGGGAGGCGGTTACGCTTCGAATTCGTCGGGCTAAGAATTCTATTTCGAAGGGAATTTTTTGTTAAGGGCTACTTGTGATCCGTATTTGTGAACAGATTCTTGTCTGGGAATATCTTTGTTTGTGAAAATTGATCATTAATGCTGAAAAGACACAAAATCACATCCGAGAATTGATGAGAAAAAGTTGGAGGAATTTCGGTCGCCTGAAAGGGATGGATGGATCCGATGGATTGAGACACTTGTCCGAGCCAGTTAGCCTAATCCAGTATTAAATTTGATCAAAAACATTCCATCTACGATTTCGGTAACTAAATGCATATTTATTATGTCAACATGGAGACACTGACGACACTTACATTGAAGTACGACAGCGCCGATCGAGGTGTTTTTCAGCTGTTCGTAGCGTGATTGCAATGCTTTGATATTTTCCAACAGATTTAAACATTTATCGTGAGTAGAATATAATGAAAAAATATAGTTTTAGCCTATATCATGAAGATTTAACTTAAGGTCTAACAAAAATAAGGATAAACACAAAAGTTAGAGACTGTGTGTGTGCAGCGGACAAAAGTGACATACAACTTGTAAACAAAGTCTAGCCTAGTTTCTATCGGACTGGTATATTCTCCATGTTCTCTATGTACACAGGTTAAATCGATCGCCAAAAATGTATGAAGTACTTGTTCACGTTGTTAATAAACAATTATTTCACTTGCTTATTTCGTTCATTTTTATACATGAAAAGCAAGTCATATTTCTTTTATATTTATAAGTAACGGTATATATTATTGCGCCGTGTGATTTGGGAATACCTAATTGAAGACCTACAGGTAATTGAAGACCTAGAGAAGACCTACGGAAGACCTAAAAAAATCTGGAGTATGGAACGCCGTAACTGCCTTATGTGGAGAACTTTCATTATATGCTGGTACTTTGACATTATATGCTGGTACTTTGACATTATATGATGGTATTTTATCATTATATGATGGTACTTTGTCATTATATGATGGTATTTTGTCATTATATGATGGTATTTCGTCATTATATGATGGTATTTTGTCATTATATGATGGTATTTCGTCATTATATGATGGTATTTTATCATTATATGATGGTATTTCGTCATTATATGATGGTATTTTATCATTATATGATGGTATTTCGTCATTATATGATGGTATTTTATCATTATATGATGGTATTTTGTCATTATATGATGGTATTTTATCATTATATGATGGTATTTTATCATTATATGATGGTATTTTATCATTATATGATGGTATTTTATCATTATATGATGGTATTTTGTCATTATATGATGGTATTTTATCATTATATGATGGTATTTTGTCATTATATGATGGTATTGTATCTTTATATGATGGTATTTTGTCATTATATGATGGTATTTTATCATTATATGATGGTATTTTGTCATTATATGATGGTATTTTGTCATTATACTACTTTTCATTATGCTACTTTTCATTATACTACTTTTCTTTAGTCGAGCAGGTGTTTGAAAATCTAGTCCAGGGCCTAATCATTCCCCACTCTTGACAGTATATAGAAAAATCAGCACGCATTAAAATTTTAATAAATCTGGTCAATACAGGTAGTTTACATGTTGTTTTGCATCTCATAAAAGAATTCAGCTCCATTCTCGTATTAAATTTCCGAATCGGAAGGGAAGATTCCGGGATTATTTTGCGTCAGCCATGATTTGACGTGAACCCAAGTGAAATACTGTCGTGAACCCAAGTGAAATACTGTTACCAATCGCATCATCTCGGGTCTTTCCGAGAAAAAGGTCGGAAAAACAACCTCGAATGTATTAACATCACCGGATGTTAAAAAAATATACATTTCCTGTTTATTCAAATAAAGGATAGACGGAGTTAGAAGCCTCTTCAATAGTATATTTTAGGTAATATCATTACATTAAATAAAGTTAAACTCCATATTCCAGAGATAAATGGTCTCCATGCATTTATTTCAAAGATCGTGAAAAGGGAGGGTTGTCATGGCGTCTACCATATACATTCGAGGTCGTTTCCCGCTAGTCGGAAAGGCCCGAGAAGTTGCGATTGATACTGTTACGATACCTAGACTGGCTTGCGTGTCTGATCCTCGATTTCGTACTGCCAGTCTAGGAACAGCGAATTTGTGTTATAGACAAGCGTCTGGATGATCGAGACTACAAATAATGACGAAAAAGTAGTAGCATATAATGAAAAGTAGTATAATGAAAAGTAGTATAATGACAAAATACCATCATATAATGACAAAATACCATCATATAATGACAAAATACCATCATATAATGACATAATGCCATCATATAATGATAAAATACCATCATACAATGACAAAATACCATCATATAATGATAAAATACCATCATATAATGATAAAATACCATCATATAATAATAAAATACCATCATATAATGACGAAATACCATCATATAATGATAAAATACCATCATATAATGACAAAGTACCAGCATATAATGAAAGTTCTCCACATAAGGCAGTTACGGCGTTCCATAGTGGAACATATACAGCAAAACTGATGTGATATTCTGATTAAGCATGTCCTAAATGTATAAATTACACAAAAAAGTTTTGTAAAAAGAAGTTTTAAAGTGTATTTTTTAAGCTCGTTAAAGGGAACTATTTCTTCTCGACCTACGGCAAGAACGATAACTCTGGCTGACTTGCCATGTAAACAACAACACTCTCATAGGAAGAATATGAATATATGAAAAAAAAATACAAGTGATTTTGTTGAGTTTTTCAGTTATAAATTATGATAAATCAATAATCTGGATCATGAATTTTGATGAAGTAAAAAAATATAAAAAATTATCATGATTATTTCATTTATCAAATTAATACTACTTAAAATCTATAGTTAATATTTAATAAATATTGTAATTCTTTTAATATGTTTTATGTGATAAATATTAAATATTAAAGTTCAAATTATTGATATGTATGCTGTGGATTTGTCTTTATTAACCAATGTCACTCTGAACTAATGGCTTCGATCTTCACCAATGTGTTGTATACATAGGCTCCCTGAGGATATATCCGTGTTTTGATTGCAATTATCAACACACCCCACTTCCTCTGATGAATGTTAATTTGCAGTCAACAGAGCAAAGATATTAAAAAATAATTATATTAATTACATATCTTAAAAATGATAGCAAGAATAAACAAATAAAATAATTGTGCATTTATTCAGAAAATATAACTAAAATGAATTACGTTTTGAATATTTTTTTTAATTTTCAAAATGGTCACTTTTCTTTTTTCAAAATAACACATTATATGACACTCAGGAGGAAAATTTGATAACTAAAATGTATATTTCTAGATAACATCCTGTATGCCAAGAAATACGTACTATAATATATGAAACATTAGATTTTATTTATTTTATTATTTTTTTTTTTACATTTTGAGCCAAAATATATACAGTATATCAATCTTGAAGATACCCGGTATATCATTAATTAAATTGAAAGAATATGTACACTTTTTAAAATTGAATAAAATAATTAACATGCATATTATCACACATAAGAAATGCAAGCATATTTTGAATATAAATTATGATGCTTTGACTCGGGGGGAAAACGGAAGATTTTAAAAGTAATTGTGTCTGTGTTCTTTTTGAAAAATTACTTCAAATTCTTTTAACTGCAATTTTAAAATGTTCAATCTATACATAAATACAAATCTTATAAAATATTCCAGGTGTTATTAATAACATTAGTAGGTATTATTAAGAACAAGAACACAAATCATTCTATCACAGTGAATTTTATTAATGATCAACAGTTCAAACCTGAAAAAATATTACACTATCTATTTAACACATAAAATACTGAATATTTCATAATTATATACATGTGTATGTACTTATAATGATTTTATGATTGATCATATGATAGTATTATAAATTATGTACAGTGTATATGTCTCTGCTTTGTGAAGTTCTAAAATTTTACTGATTTTAATAATTAAATATTTTTTTAACAAAATAGAATTGTATCTGACTGACTATTTCATTTTTTCATCTTTGATGTATTTATCTAAAATATTTCCAATTATTTTTTCTGTCCTTAAATATTATTTATTTAATTATATTTTTCTGATAATTACATTTTCTTGATATGTTTTGGTGAACAGCTGATTTGTTATTTACGCGAGTTATCGTTCTTGCCGTAGGTCGTCTAAGAGAAGAAATAGTTCCCCTTACCGAGCCTTAAAAATACACTTTAAAACTTCTTTTTATAAAACTTTTTTGTGTATTTTATACAATTAGGACATGCTTAATCAGAATATCACATCAGTTTTGCTGTATATGTCCCACATTTTTGTAGGTCTTCCGTAGGTCTTCTCTAGGTCTTCAATTACCTGTAGGTCTTCAATTAGGCAGGCCGGTGTGATTCGACCATGTATTGACCTCTGACCTCTGACAAACTTCATACAGAATTGCAGATATTATCTTTCTGTATGTTTATATAGTGGAAAGATACCACAAATGTATATATTTTGCCGTATTTTACTGACTCACCGCCTGGGATCTGTTAAGATATTATTCTTCTAAAACCTTATGCTTAAATTTCCCTCTTGGGGCCTCTGCAATACGCATTTCTGACTAAAAATAATACAAACGCGCTCGTTAGGACAGTTGGTATGGACAGAAAGCGAAAGTAACCTCGGCGTTTTACATTCGAATACTTTCGGCTCACCTCGGCCGATTACATCGGTTTGATTTGTAAAACGTAGTTTTATAGTGCATTTTTTTAAATAAATATTTTTTACACGCCAGGAGCAAGTCCCTGTGATTGTATGCAGTATTCATCAAATCTGAGAATTTCCAACGGGAATCAATTTTTTTGTAATGAAAATGACAACATACCCTTGTTGAGAGGACGATGAAACTTATTAATGAAATGTCTAAATGCCTTTCAAGAATTAAATTTGTCTCAAAATGAATTCCATATTGTTAACAGAGTGTGCTACTTAAGGAGGCTGGTGGGTCAACAAATTAACCACAAATCAACCATCAGATTTAACTTATTTTTTTAGATACGATATCATCAACTATCATTTGGCAAAGAAAAAATTCAAACATTTTAGTTTTAAAATTTAATCATTTTTGTATATCTTTATATGGAGCTCTTCTTTTAAAGGAGATCAAAATAGTCTGAAAATGGCTGCCACCCCCAGCCTCTTTAAAGCCGCTTAATCCGAAACAGGCACATATATATTATCTTACACAATAAAAGTACGTCATTACCACAGACACTTATTTTGTATACGGGATACCCCCTACTTATACGAGGGCTGTTCAATAAATAATGTCCTGAACTGTATGACATACAGTACACATATCAAATGACATTAAACTTGACTTTCTTTCATTATTGAATCTTTAATGAATATATAACAGTTTATGTGACCACTTTTCATCACATAGTTTCATTGTGAGAAGCTGGAAAACAAGGGCTATTTGAGACACTGCATTACAAATGAATGGTAAAGAATCAGTAAACTTGAGAGTGAAAATAAAAGCTTCATTAAATTGCTGTAAAACATTTTAAAAATCCCAAAGAAATATTCATTGAAATATGTGAAATTTACAGCAACCAACGCCTGTTTTAAAGACAAATGAGCAAGTGGATTTCAATGATGAAAAATTATATACTGGGCATCGTCCTTACCAACAAAGATTATAGCAACTTATCTACTGTTTGCCAAATTTGAACAAATAATATTTGATGATGTATGATTGACTTTAAGACACGAAGTAAATTTGAAAGACATCATTTCGGGAGTAGTTTACACTGTTTTTAAGAAACGTTTGACGGTAAAAAAGCTTAGTACTCAAAGGTCACCCTATATCTTGAAAAATGAGTGAAAACGACAGCCTGAACGAATGTCTTAACAATTATTTTAAAATATCAGTAATTATCCACGTTTGTTTGAAATTCAAACAGATAATAATGAAACAAATCTATTGCTTAAAACCCTTAAAACAAAATTTACCATAAGATGTACTTGACATAAACCGCGAAGGCCTGACAATAGCAAAGATATGCAAGAGCACAGAGAGAGATTTATATGCAATTTTCTTTAATGTTAGTGATATTGTTGTTCAAATTCGTATTCGTGGAGACAGTTTTATTTCTGGAGGAGTCTAGAAAGCAATTTCTTCGCAAAAGAAATCGAAAGGTTTATTAGAGGAAGGACCCAGAATCAGGAATACATTATATTTCTTCATGACAGCGTCCAAACTCGATCGCCCTGAAGAGTAAAGGAATTTTGGGGATAAACAGAAAGTTAATGTTTTTTCACATTAACAATTTTCGCCAGATCTTTGACTTTTTGACTTGCCTCTATTTCCAAACTTGAAAAAATAACCTTTGAGAAGGAAGAAACAAGTCCAGGAAATCATAGGATCTGCCAGTATACTAAGGGTCATACCCAAAAATGAGTTCTAAAAACAATTTGATATTGGATAAAAATGTTATGGATATGTGTTTTAATTAAAAGAGAATATTGAGTTTATGTCATTAAGAAAATCACCAAAAACGTCTTTTGCTTCTTTAAGAGCACCGAAGACATTAATTATTGAACAGCCATCGTATTTAACAAAAAATAGTACCAAAAAAACAAGGTAACTATCTCATTTTCAGGCACCCCCACTTCAAACTCGTATTTTGTTAATAAATCAATCATCAACCTTATTTAAAATGACATCGTTCGCTTCAAGGGAGTTTTAACTTGTCAATAACAACATTTTGGACGTCTCTGGTCGAGCTTCTTTATTATAAACTACGGATTTATTCCTCGAATACATTTTAAGACTTTCCTTGAGATACACGTAGTTCCGGTTGGGGTTACAGATTAATGATAAAACCATAGACCTCGGAATGGAATATCAGAAGCCTATGGTTTTATCCTACACCTTAATAACCCCAACCGGAAGTAAATGTATCTTATAAGATGTCTTTCTTTGTATTGAGGTAATTTTTGAGGAATAAAATGAAAAGGTTCGACCAGAAACTTCTGAAATGATTTAATTGAGAATGATAGAGTCTTTTGAAGCGAACGACTTCATTTTAAAGTAGTTTATGATTGATTAATTAACAAAATTTAAGTGGGGGCGCCTGAAAAAGAGTTAGGTACCCTGTGATTAATATATAAGTAGGGGGTATCCCGTACACGAATCAAGTGCCTATGGTCATTACATAGAAAATATATGAAAATAAATTATAAGATTGAATTAATAGTTCATTACAACAATCCCTAAGCTTACAAGGAAAATATAGATCAAAAACCTTATTAATAAACAGAAGTTCTTGACGGGAAGTTGAGATCTCGCTATTTGCAATGTCGTGAATCACCTTCGAAAAAAAAATAAATTTATCAATTATATCTAATCATGAAGAATAATCCCGAGTATTTTTTCTCATTAGTAGAAGCCTAAGTCAAAATATATCTCTTGAAAATTAAGAAATTAATTGAATATGATACACAGTATTTTTACATTATTATGTACATTTAAAAGAATAAAGGATGATAAGATATTTTACATATTTTTTTTTATAAGGAAGTATAGTAACGAACGCTTAAGTATTGTTCATGGACAGGTATAAGTACTTTGTTGTGATAAAAATGCTCGGGTTTGTTCTTCATAATGGACTTTTACGAGAAGCACCGACCTCTACAGTTGACGGTTTACTTGGACATTTAAACTTGTATCATGTACGGAGGTACAGAATTGATAATGCATAAGAAAACCTGTAAAGTGGTCATAGGTATGGTGTTAGGGGCACTTACATGTGAAGGCCGGGAGTTGAGGGTAGGGTGGTTGTCGTTTTCTTCAAGAACAACTTATATATGCATTGAAATAACCCCTTATTTTCGTTTAATTAAATGTTGAGCTAAATATGTATATCGTAAATGAGCGACCGTACATTGTCCTAGTGTAAAAGTAAGCCGTCAACTGTAAAAATCAGCACTCCTCGTAAAAGTCCAGTAAGATATAAGCGATAAATTTAATTTTTCAAAGGTGATTTCACGCCATTGCAAATAACGATATCGTCAAAGGATTATTTTTTGTGTGACCCAACAAAAATGATTTTTTTAACTTTTGATTTTTTGCATCTTTTAAAAGAAAAAAAAGACTTTGGGGATATAATTTGACAAAAGTTGAAAGAAGTAATGGACAATTACAGGTGTATTTTTCAAGAAGAAAACGAATATATTTTTCGCGATTAGAATCGGACTAAGCGGCTTTAATAGTGAAACCACAACATTCATCAAATTATTTCATATACTCGGTGTCGGAAATGACACTTTTAATTCACATGAACTGTTTCAAGTTAATGGACCACTTCTACCACATATTAATATAATTCCCCATGCATAGTATAGTATATCACAAATAAGGCTGGTCAATCAAATGTTTATATATAACGCAACAGTTACCAAGTTTATTATATACAAAACACAGATTAATCAAATGGAAGCCTTCTCGATACTCACCACGAATATCTAGCTATAGTCCTCTCAATTATTCCACTGAAATAAGAAGTAGCATTAGTACTGCAAGTCCGACGAATCTACGTTCACTTTAAGTTAGATATCTCTCTAGCTAAATATTGTACCCAATTCTTACAAAGATATTTTTAATAAATAAAATGGCCTTGCTGTATCCAGTCTATAATTTTATTTATAAACGGTAAAAATATCGAAAGATGAATCTTACCTCTGTATTGCACATGAGATCGTTAAATAAAACGTGGGCATGATAAAACGATTCATTAAAACAAATAGCTTGTATGATGGCATGTTCATGTCATCCACATAACTTTTTGTTAACATAGGATATCATGCAAAGTCAAGATAACTATCTTGTCCAGTCATGATAACTTTCTGGTTTGTCGGCAAACATCGACTTATCGTGTCTATATCACATCTTGACATGATGAAATATCTTGTCTTGTATCATGAATAACATAGCTATCGCAAAATTACGATTGCTTATCTTGACTGGACAAGGTATAAATTCGGTGTTTGTCGACAACCCAGAAAGTGTTAATTTGACATGATATGCTATGTTGACAAAAAGTTATGTGGGTGGCATAAACATGCCACCATAAGCTTGAGTACCAGACAACCAACTATTTTGTGTTACTTGTTATAAACAAAAACCTCATCAAGTGCTGATTATGACCTGTTTTTTTTTATAGTAATACTGTCCTTGGAATCCCCACGACGATCTTGCTGTACAACCAGATTGTGTATGACATTCACCCCCGTTACTTTATCCCGATATCATTTTTTATATTAATTATATGGTTCATGTTTTAATAAAGATCTTACACAGCTTTCAATTACTTCTATTGGCATTTAAGAATGATTTAATATGCATCAATGCCATGTACTGAACAGTTTAAAATACCAGTTCGCATTACAAGTCATACATTTTCCCTCAGTGCTACTTATTACAGTAATAATTATAAATAAAAGGACTACAAGTTTTAAGTAGTATACTTGTCTACGGATGAAGGTGTTGGGTTACATAATTAAGGATATAACATTTAAAATATTGCTACACACCGTGAGATTGAGTGAAGAGTTTGTCGTATGCACAGCTTCAAAACTCAATTGCACTCTATTCCACAACTTACCTCGATCCCTTTCTGGTACAGCAATAAAACACTGGCGTTTATGTTTGCAACAAATGAGGTCAAGTTGACATTTGGTTACGTAAGTGCAAGCATGTGACTAAGTCGTTCTGACTGAAACAAATAAATTTGAATGTTTTTAATTGGGATCGAAATCATTTTTTTTCGTCTTTTTCATGCATGATGGATAGGAAGACGGTTCTCTGTCTGCTCTGTTATTTCAGTTTCATGATTGCAGGCTCAGGTGAAAGTATCATTTTTTAATATTCTGTGCATGCATTATCAGATGGATAGAGATCTTTAGTAATGGCAAAGCCGCTGCGAATATTTCTTCATTTTGTATTGTTATGCTTTCAAGTTCAAATAACAATTTCAATATGTGAAAATCATTTGTTAAAAAAGTATTATCATCTAAAACAACTATTTAGCCATTTATTAAAATGTCGTACTTGGAATAATTTCTCTGTATATTCATTCCTCCAAATACTATTTAAGGAACTTAAATTTAGATCATAGCCTGTCGAAAAAATATTTGCGTCGTGGTATTCTTGTCGTGAATCCAGTTTTAAATTCAATAACATAAAACACAAAATAAATTGTTATTCGTTGATTTGATATATTCAATAAAGGGGTCCGACAGTAGTTTTCATTGCGCAATATTTCGCGCATCATAGTAAAATGACGCGTATTTACTGTTTTAAAGCAATTTTTTTACTTGATTAATAAAATTAAATAATTTAATTTTAGTTGTAGCACGTCATTTGATTGGTTAAAAGATTTTATCCATTTCGCATAACATAACTTGCCTACGTCACAAAACGTATTACTCCGCTTGACGTTACTTTTAAAATAATGCTCAATTTGAAGCCTTTTTCCGGAGGAAATATTGTCTCATTGTCACACTGAAATTAAATTATAAGGAATGAAGCTTATTTCAGCTTATGTTATCCGATATAACAAACTTGGGGCAGTTTACGCTTTCTTATAAACCACTTCGCGGTTTATAAAGCGTAAACTACCCCAAGTTATGTACGTTATATCGGATAACATAAGTTGAAATAAGCTTCATTCCTTAAACAAATTTAAGAAATTACAGGTTTAAAAATGTAATTACAATCTTAAATAAGTAAATTTTTAACCCATTTTTCAACTGATAGGGAGGTTGACGTCCTTATTGTGTGTTTTTGACGTTATGATAAACTGAAACTCTTAAAGAAAGATGTAATATAAACGTTATTAAATAAAAAGTAATAAACATACGTCCTTGAAATTTAAACCATAGAAATTTGAGAATCTCTCCATTATTCTTATCATTTTTTCATATTTTACCTTTTTGCCCGTCATAATTTGTAGCACTTGATAAAAACAGGAAAATTCGTTAAGTTTTGGCCTTTTGAGATGCCCCCTCTTGTAATATGTTACTCATCATATATTTTAGTTTGAATAAAACTCTATATGTATTGTAGTATTTGTATAATTTGCTTTAAAGTGCTAAAAAATGACACTTTCCTATATAATCCTATAGTAAATGTACCTATATTTTGAGACGACCCCTTAAAATACCTGGACGCTGGTACAAACTTTGCATGTACACTATAGTTAATTTAAGTTATATGTGGTATAAAAATAAAGAGTTTCACTATTGTAGTTTTCACACAATAAAACGCCAGTCGGCCCCTTAAATATTCATTATGAGAATTACTCTTATTTTGCAAATGGACTTTTCCGAGGAGCTCTGACTTTTACAGTTGACGCTTACTTTTACACTAGGTCTACATGTACGGTAGCGCTTTTCTAATATCAATATTTAGCTCAACATTTAATTAAACGCAAATAACGGGTTATTTCAAT
Source organism: Saccostrea cuccullata (assembly GCF_032062105.1). Classification (NCBI taxonomy): domain Eukaryota; kingdom Metazoa; phylum Mollusca; class Bivalvia; order Ostreida; family Ostreidae; genus Saccostrea; species Saccostrea cuccullata. Next base: position 203,051 of record NW_026924759.1, read on the forward strand.
GCACATTTAAGTTGTCCCTGAAGAAAACGACAACCACCCGACCTTCAACACCCGGTCTTCACATGTTAGTGCCCTTAACACCATACCTATGAACACTAGAAAGGTTTTTTTTTATGCATTATCAATTCTGTACTTCCGTACATGATACAAGTTTAAATGTCCAAGTAAACCGTCAACTGTAGAAGTCAGTTGTTCTCGTAAAAGTTCATTAGCAACACTTTTGTGAAGCAATAGTATGAAACAGTTTGATTTTGGCGTGTTTGACTTCTACCATATTTATGTGCAACAGAAAGATTTTGCCTAAAACTTAAGATGTTTGATGATCCAGGGGCCTAGTATATTACACAAGTCTTTTCTCTGGGGATCAACATTTGTGATCTTTTGACCTTACAGCTACTGACTTCTATTGGAGAAACTTTAACCTTCGATCGTCATCAGCTGCTATACGGGGGCATCAGCATTTCACAAGCGCATCTTTTTCCTTTTCTTTTCATTAGTCAGGTGGCCTGTAGGGTCATATACTTTGGTTAAACCGGACACTGGTTGTCCAGAAGGCTGGTATGATGGATGGCGAGAACAAGACACTGAGGATGTTAGTAATCAAAATAGATGGACCCGACGTAATCATTTCTATGGTAAGCAGCACCAAGCAACACCAGATATTTCACGAGGATTGTATTACTTTTGCTAAAATCTGAACGTATTGGTCAAATAAAAGAGAAAGGCGACAAGATTACAAATAGAGTAATTGAACTTTTAAAATTACGCACTTTCAGATGCAGGTAGATACTTTTCGGACTCCAGCTTGCGGTTCTACTATTGTACCAAAACTCCCTATAATTATTATGGTCGCGGACACTGGCCTAAAGGGGACTACTGCATTTTACGGCAAACTTACTACTGTCCAAAAGGTTAGAAACGATTGAACAAACAAATACTAGTTCAGCAAAAATGTATATTGAATAAGAAGAAAATACTTTTTTGTTAATTAAACATGGACTTATTTACTATACAGGTTTTCGAGAGGGAACCGTGCGCTGGGATGACGAGGACTATGTAAATGGAAACGATTATAAAGAATATGTACCTGCTGGAACATTTGACGATGATACTGAGATAGAGTACTGCTGCAGGTATACTTTTCCTAGCTAGACGCCTCGATAATTTAGCTACAAATTGATACAGATCTACTACGGAAGCCCATTTAGAATCTATCAAAAAATATTTTTGAATTCGCTATAACGATTTTTAGAATTCGTTGTAACGAATTTAATTTGTTATAACAGATTTATTGAACTCGTTATAACGAATTTAATTTGTTATAATAGATTCATTGAATTCGTTATAACGAATTTGATTTGTTATTACAGATTCATTGAATTCGTTATAACGAATTTAATCTGTTATTACAGATTTGTTGAATTCGTTATAACCAAATTCTTGAATTGGTTATAACGAATTTAATCTGTTATTACAGATTTGTTGAATTCGTTATAACCAAATTCTTGAATTGGTTATAACGAATTCAATAAATCTGTAATAACAGATTAAATTCGTTATAACGAATTCAATAAATCTGTAATAACAGATTAAAATTCGTTATAACGAATTCAATAAATCCGTAATAACTAATTAAATTCGTTATAACGAATTCAATGAATCTGTTATAACAAATTAAATTCGTTATAACGAATTCATTAAATCTGTTATAACAAATCAAATTTGTTATAACGAATTCTAAATATTTGTTATAACAAATTAAATTCGTTATAACGAATTCTAAAAATCGTTATAACGAATTCAGAAATATTTTTTGATAGGTCCTAAATGGGCTTCCGTAGATCTACAGATCCAAGCATTGTAAAAACTTTGATTTACAGGGACATTTTTATCACTTTCTTCGGGTATTACTTACTCGTATTATACTTTATACCCTTCCCTGCGTAAAACATGGTTTCCTTTAATTATACATATACACTTTATTCCTGATACTTTATTTACCTTTAAGCAGTTCCAAACAGCTCTATGGAATATAAGTACGATACAGTCCAAATAACTGTTTCTTACTTCTATTCTCAATGACCATGTAGTGCAGGGCAGCATCGAAAGCAAGTTTTTAACTTGCCTAGATAGCAGAGCGGTCTAACGCGCTGTTCCTGTACTGCTAGGAGACAGATTCCGTAGATTCCGTAGGTCAAGAATTCAACCCCGGGCTGGGGCGGAAGTGAGTATCCTTGTAAAAGTGAATTTCTCTTTGCTCTCTATCTTAATATTCCTTCACTTAGGGCAGTTATATAAGTTTAAGAGTTGTTGTAATTTGTGCTTAATAAATAAAATTAATATCATCACAACATGTATTGGTAACGATCCTCTAAAAACTAATGTCCAAATAACTGTATCTCACTTCTACTCTCAATGACTGTGTAGTGCAGGGCAGCGTTGTGAAAATTGGATCGGCATCGAAAGCAAATTTTTAACTTGCCTAGATAGCCGAGCGGTCTAACGCGCTTTTCCTGTACTGCTAGGAGACAGATTCCGTAGGTCGAGAGTTCAACCCCGGGCTAGGGCGGAAGTGAGTATCCTTGTAAAAGTGAATTTCTTTGTGCTTCCTATATTAATATCCCTTCACTTAGGGCAGTTATATAAGTTTAAGAGTTGTATTTTGTGCTTTATGAATAAAATTAATATCATCACAACATGTATTGGTAACGATCCTCTAAAAACTAATGTCCAAATAACTGTATCTCACTTCTACTCTCAATGACTGTGTAGTGCAGGGCAGCGTTGTGAGAACTGCATCGGCATCGAAAGCAAGTTTTTAACTTGCCTAGATAGCCGAGCGGTCTAACGCGCTGTTCCTGTACTGCTAGGAGACAGATTCCGTAGGTCGAGAGTTCAACTCCGGGCTAGGGCGGAAGTGAGTATCTGTGAGTGTTGTCGTTCCCGCTATGCTCCCTCATTCTCTATCCAGTGTTGTCGTTCCCGCTACGCTCCCTCATTCTCTATTCAGTGTTGTGGTGAGAGAATGAAGTTCGGCACAGTCTTTGACATTTAATTTAGTGAACATTAAATGTGATGAAAAAATTGCATGCTCATTAAACTCTGTTAACTAGACTTAGTGCTTCATGTACAGATGTATATATACAGAATTTTTATATTAAAAATGTTGTGTATAATATTTCTTTTCAAAATTCCATTTCTACGTACATGTATCTGGTAAACATTAAATTGCCGGAGAGGTACTATACCTAGCAAAGATTCCGGAAATGAAAAGAAATAAATGTCGCGGAAAAAAAGAAATTGTCGGAAATAAAATAAAGAAATGTCGGAAATGCCATGCCGATTTCCGGAAATGAAATGCAGCGGTCTTATCTTTATATAAAGTACCAAAACAAATAGAAAGATCTCTTTTATATTGTTAGTCTGAACTTTTAAAAATAACGCCTTACATGACTTTAAAGCTGACATGAATTCTTAAAAACGCAACATTTTCATCTATGTACGACTTGTTTCATACCAACTATAGCCGTATTCCGCCATATTTCTTTCAGATATCTTGTCTCATTGTAACGATATATATACCCCAATGCGCTCGTCACACTTGAATGATTTTTTGGATTGGGTATCGACTTGTGCACATCTCCTTTGGTAAAGCATATGAGAATACATGGGGTGATCAACACATTTCAAAACCAAAATAAACAACATAATAATCATATTTTTGTATGATTATTGATTTGAATCAAAAGAAAAAAAATGCAAGTTTGGAAGAGAAATTTAGATGCATGAGTACGTAGTTTTACAGTGCGCCGATTTATGCAGAATAAACTTGAAATAAAAAGCAGTAAAAGAACTATATGCGGTATATTGCATATACTTGCCCCCACAAAAGTCACATTTTGAAAACTTCATGAAATGTGCTGAATTCAATAAATTGTATGAGAAATATAAATTAACAGAACATATTATAGTTTCAAAGCAGTTTATTCAGTATTTTTGCTTTTATGACGTCACAAACTAGTCCGATTTTATAGCCTTTTTCAGAACGAGGACAAAATGGACAAAATTTCAACAATTTTAGCTTTAGAATTTATAGAGCGCATGTATGTTCAGGAACAATATTTACATATTTCATTGATATTAACATTCTACACATTGTATCAAAATATTGATCCTGAACACACATGCGCTCAGTGACTTTTGCTCAAAATATCGAAGAAATATATACATTATTCTGTAGAATTCGTAAAAAACTGAAATTTACGTCATGTTTGTGACGTCATTACGTACATATGCCGTCATAACTTATGAAAATATTCAGTGCTTACGGAAGCGTATTAGTGCCACGCAATATTTTTTTTAAAGTTGGTAATTCCAACTTTAAAGTTGGAAATTCCAACTTTAATCTTGGCTTTTCCAACTTTAAAGTTGGTAATTCCAATTTTAATCTTGGCTTTTCCAACTTTAAAGTTGGTAATTCCAACTTTAATGTTGGAAATTCCAACTTTAATCTTGGCTTTTCCAACTTTAAAGTTGCTAAAGTTGGAAGAGAGGACGGGATTATGTGGAGTTATATTATGGCACTTTACAATAGAAAATAGATATTAGCACATTAAAATAAATTGTTGAACTCTTTTTATCTGTGTTTGTTTTATTTTTTTTACCTTGACCTTCCTTATGACCTTACATAAAACTTCCAACTTTAACTTAGAAATCTTTATATTCCTTTAAGTTCTCTTGTGTATTTCTATTGATAATAAATTCATATAGATGTTTTTTTTTTTCAAGGGGGGGGGGGGGCACCCCAGCCAGAAATACTCAGTATGTTGACAAGCAAAAAATTAATAAGTAAATAAATAATAAAATCCTTCCTCAAACGTTAAAAATCAAAGTTGGAAAAGCCAAGATTAAAGTTGGAAAAGCCAAGATTAAAGTTGGAAACGCAAACTTTTAAAAAAGTTGGAATTTCCAACTTTGAAGTTGGAAAAGCCAAGATTAATTACCAACTTTTAAAGTTGGAATTACCAACTTTAAAGTTGGAAAAGCCAAGATTAAAGTTGGAATTTCCAACTTTAAAGTTGGAAAAGCCAAGATTAAAGTTGGAATTTCCAACTTTAAAGTTGGAAAAGCCAAGATTAAAGTTGGAATTACCAACTTTAAAGTTGGAAAAGCCAAGATTAAAGTTGGAAGCCAAGATTAAAGTTGGAAAAGCCAAGATTAAAGTTGGAATTACCAACTTTAAAGTTGGAAAAGCCAAGATTAAAGTTGGAATTACCAACTTTAAAGTTGGAAAAGCCAAGATTAAAGTTGGAATTACCAACTTTAAAGTTGGAATTACCAACTTTGAAGTTGGAATTACCAACTTTAAAGTTGGAAAAGCCAAGAATTTCCAACTTTAAAGTTGGAATTACCAACTTTAAAGTTGGAAAACTTTACGCTTCCGTAAGTGCTAATACGCTAATACGCTTCCGTAAGTGCTTTGAAGTCAGCACATACTCCCCTGTTTAAGAACTTAATTAAATATTACCTCAATCAAAGTTTGATTTGGGGGGCAAATATTGGTCATTACCGCATAAAGTTCTTTGCAAACACATTTTGAAATTATATCATTTGAATGGAACAAAACAACCAACGTCTTTGATTTGCAGGTCCTATGCAATTGATGCATATCGAGAAAACGCATCGAACGCTGTAAACGTACCCATACCTGGTAATAAGGTTACTGCATCAGTTCGAAGATGTGCACAAGTCAAGTGATATACACCCTGAATTCCATTTATTGAAATATGCATCACAAAAAAGAAATAAACTCCACAAAAGCTCAATAGTAAACACACTGTCACTACTCCGTACAGACTAGCACGTCGATACACTTAGTCCGTGCTGATCAGATTTTGGTCAGGGAAAATAGAAGTTATTTGGTATTTGCGCGGCTGAAAGGGGGAGGGGTATTATAACTGCTGTTCATAAGCTATAGTTGTGAATTGTTTATCTACATGTAGTTCTGATATACAGTATGATGCAATATATATTCGTACAAAATGGCGGCGTGTTTACACTCGCGACGAAAGTAGGTCAACATTATAACTCGTTTATTCCATTTCAGAAATTAAATAAATCAAAAATAACTTACCTAGTACTTTGTAAGGTGACCCTTTAAGCGTATTACACTTAGTAACAGTCCCGGAATGGTCCTGTACAGGCTTTTGACATACTCTGGTGTAATGTCGGTCTAGATGCGCTGGATTTCACGGAAGAGATCGTCTTTGTTCTCAATTCGCCCTATCCTTCCTTGAAGTTTTCTTTTAATAAGGAGCCACAGATTTTCAATTATATTTAAGTCTGGACTCTGGGCTGGCCAGCTCATCGTTGTAATCCCGTTCCTGTGCAAATAATCCTGAGTCGAACGTGCACGGTGTACAGGGGCATTGTCGTCTTGGAAAACATAATTTCCAGTCGGAAAATGACGGGCTAAAACTGGCCACAAATTGTCATCTAAGATTGTCTGATACTTATCAGCATTTATATTTCCATCCACTTCAGAAATAGTGCCGACTCCATGCCAGGTGATACATCCCCAGATCATTACTTGGTGACATGGTTTTGTTTTGCGCCCCTCTACCAAATCCGGCCTCCAATCTTCTCCCCGTTTCCTCCAAATATACACACGAGAGTCTTGTCCCACAACAATCTTGGATTCATCTGAGAATATAACTTTTCTCCAAAAGTTGTCAACAGTGAGTTTTCTCTTTTCACGACACCAAGATAAACGCTTTCTCCTATTTACCTCTCGAATTACCAGTTTTTTCTTTGCAACCCGTCTCACGAATCCATTTTTATGCAGATGTAATTGTACAGTCCGTTTAGATATAGGCCGTTCCTTATTTTCATTGAATTTGTCCGTTATATCCTGTAAACTCTCTCTTCTGTGGGTTTTTACGAGCCTTTCTAGCTTCCGATAGTCTCGGGCTGTCACGACAGGTTTCCTGCCTCGTCTCGGTATGTTTTCTATGAAACCTCGGCGTTCTACACGATTCTTAAAACTGGCGATTGTAGTCCTGGACACATTTAATGTTTCTGACACGTAACTGATAGTTTTTCCTTCTTGTAATAATTTCCAAGCGATTTCTTTTACCTGGTTGCTTAATTCTTTCCCTTTTCGCCCCATCTTGTTTTCGCCGGTTCAGATTTGTTTACGTAGCAGACGACAATAAAATCACGTGACACATGAAATGTCACATGATTAAAAATAACTCCTGAAATCCCAATCTCTATTTATAAACTACTTTATTTCCCCTATAAATATGTAAGTCGGAAAGCGCATGCAAACAGGTCGCCATTCTGTACGAATAGATATTGCATCATACTGTACATTCTATACAAGGTCGTGCATATAGTCTGCAGTTGGTTTGCGTCGCTAAATTTATTTGTCAATTATAACTGATTATTTTAGTACTAATCTCAAATCTAAACCAAGTAATTTGATGTACGGTAATAATTTACTTCAAATCTTACAAGCAATAAAATGAACCAGAATACAAATTTTTATGTGTTCATCTATACATTCTTTAAGACATACACACATGGAGAAAGGCCATCCCCTGTCCAGGCTGACATTTAGGCATTTGATTTTTTGGACGGGGGGGGGGGGGGGGCATGCAAAAATGATTGACATGACCGTTATTTAAATATCATTTCTGCCGAATTCAGTTTTGAGATTTTTTTTTACTTAATCACAAATTTTATTTACAACATGTACAGACAAGAGTAATGTTTATTTTTGAAAAAATTACTTGCATTTTTTTTACAATCAACCCACTGTGCTTTCAACCTTTGATATTTTCCCTGACCAAATAAAATGATCGGCATGGGCCACGTGTGTCCAAGCATCTTTTACTGTTGAGTTAGCAATCGATTACATGACTTCTGAGAAGTATTTTTCAATAAAAGTAAAATAGGATAATTCTTTCGACATGTGCACATCCTGTAACGATAGCAGTATTCAGGTAAATGTTTTTTATCACTGCGTTTGACGCGTTCTCTCGACCTGCATGGGTGTTTGGTGTACATGTATGTATTCCGTGTTAGTTTATTTTCTATATTGCAGCAAATAACATTCAAAAATAATTTAATTCTCGGTATAGTTCTATTTTTTTGTTGAATTTTTACTTTTCAAACATGTATTTGGTCAATGTATGGACTTCTAAAAACTTTGTTATCGGAGATCTGTTCATGTCGACAGTCAGGCTAGAAAATCACTCAAGTGAAACAATTGTACAAGGCTATATATAGCAGGTATAGGTGACCAAAAATTTTCAATTAAAGCTGAACACGATTCGTAAAAGAAATCTGTCCGCCATTTTTGTTCCCGAGTCTCGCCACTCTGCAGACCCCTATAAATAGGGCAGAACTTAGTCACTGTTCAGTGTAATCAGTCGACACCGGTGAAGATGGACGTATGATATAAAGAACTCGGTAGCGAGACTAATAACGTAATACTTCGTCTTATGCAGGAAAATAAGATACCAAATAAGTTTACAATTATAGTTGTATAAGTCAGTGCAATATACAAACAACAGAGATGTACATAACTGCAATAAAATATAAACAAAGGTTATACAAGATAACCAGCACGAACACGGGTCGCCATTCCACGCCGATACCCGTGACTATAAAGCAGTCAGGTGTAACGAATGCGACGAGTATACCCTAGTATAATGTATCGTAGATAATGCTATCGAAAATGGCGTATGCCTATTTACGAGTCGTGTTCAGCTTTAAATATGGCGGAATCGAAGAAATATGGCGGACAAAGGCGTACAGGAATGTAGTAAGTCGTACAAAGATGAAAAATGACAATAATGATGGCTTTTTAAGAGTTCATGTCAGCTTTAAGGTCATTGGCAATGCAAGGTTTCCGGAGAAAAAGGGTTTATACATAGGTTTTCTCATTTATGAAAAAAAGTCATTGAGAGTGATCTCCCGTATGGAATTCTCTAGGCGCTGAAAACAAATAAAGCATATGTTACAGACTGAGAGGTAAACAAAAGCAAGTGTGTTTTTTTATCGGATATAATCAACTCTACAGTAATAAAAGAAAAGCAGCGATGGGTTTGTTTACATTGTGCTGAGGGGACAGACAGTCAACATGTTGTCATTCGGAATAGGCACATGACTGCTGGGAAGTGCAAAGATGTGAGATTATAATGCTGAAAGTGGTGATAGCTAGGTAGACCAGATGAGAATGATTGTATAGATTATTGTGAATGAGGCACCATTAAAAGTTACTATAAATCCTTGCAAAAATGTTTTATGACAGTTCGCTTCCAATAAAATAAATTATAGAATAGAAACAAACAACCAGTCTCTTGATCATTTTGAATATTGATTAGATGTTAAGGGAAATAGCTCAAATTTAAAGAACAGTGCTGGTATTTCTGTGTTTTGTTTCAATATTTGCATTTTCAGCCAAAGTATATGCATGTCATCGGAAATAAGGTTTCAACAATGTATTTTATGTATAAACCTTATGAAATAAATGGGTTTTGGAGAAAATGTATGGTTAAAAATAATATAGGCCCATTTTATCAACATTTTACATAGGAAATGCATTGAAAATTGTAAAAACATTGATTTGACAAAATTTATAAAGGAAGGCTCGCTTGATGGGTAAAATGGACCTGAATTGAACCTGTTTGGTACCATTAAACCTGTTCAAAAAATCTTGAAAAATTCTATCCGAAAGCCAGAAACGTTGCCAATGTCCTTAACTGAAGAAATTCCTTATCCCAAGTGTGGAGCTAAGATCGATAAAGAGTACATGTACTTCTCTGGCTTCCTGTAGTCTTAACAATTATCTTTTGTTCTTTGTTTATAATCATATTTTGGTCCTTTATTTGTGGATAGTGTAAAATATAACCTAACATTGAATTTGATCTCTATTTACATTTACTGCAGAAACAAAATACGTGATTGTAATGTTCAGTTAAAGACTAAAGCAGCTCACTCTATATGGAAAACATATATACATCAGGGGATTGTTTTACAAAGAACTTACGACTCACACCAAAAACTTAAGCTGACTGTATAATTTTATAAAATTAATGATTCTTTTTGAAATAGCTGGCAAGAAAATATCTTGTTAAATTCTTTTTTTAAAGATTAAAACTAATTTCAAATCAACGTACATGTGCAATAAAAAGTTATCAGCAGTTTGAAAGGTCTAAGTTTTTTTTTTTTTTTTTTTAAAACACAGTTATCAGAATAGGTCCGCCCTCTGTATTTCAGATATCTTCTTGTCATAAAGGGAAATTTTTGGACAGGGTTTATTTTCTTAGCTTAAAAAACTAGAGTAACAGACAGGGCGGATCTTAAATAGCAGTTATCAGAAAAGATCGGCCCTCTGTACTTCAGTTATCTTCATGTCATAAAGGGAAATTTTTGGACAGGTTTTATTTTCGTAGCTCAAAAACTAGAGAAAGAGACAGAGCGGGCCTTAAACCGCAGTTATCAGAAAAGGTCCGCCCTCTGTATTTCAGATATCTTTATGTAAAAAAGGGAAATTTTTGGACAGGGTTAATTTTCGTAGCTTATAAACTAGAGAAAGAGACAGGGCGGACCTATATCGCAGTTATCAGAAAAGGTCCGCCCTCTGTATTTCGATATCTTCATGTCATAAAGGGAAATTTTTGGACAGGGTTTATTTTCGTAGCTCAAAAACTTTAGAAAGAGACAGGGCGGACCTTAAAACGCAGTAATCAAAAAAGGTCCACCCTCTGTATTTCAGATATCTTCATGTCATAAAGGGAAATTTTGGACAGGTTTTATTTTCGTATAGCTCAAAAACAGAGAAAGAGACAGGGCGGACCTTAAAACGCAGTTATCAGAAAAGGTCCGCCCTCTGTATTTCAGATATCTTAATGTTATAAACGAAAATTTTTGGACAGGGTTTATTTTCGTAGCTCAAAAACTATAGAAAGAGACAGGGCCGACCTTAAAACATAAAAAAATACATCCACAATAAAGACTGATTTATGGATTAAATGCTGCTTAACGTCGCTCTCGAGACTTTTTCACCCATACTTGCCGCCAATGAGCTACAGATTTCGTCCTTTACTCGGCACTTATGGCCATTGAGTAGGAGGGGTCTTTTTCGTGCCAGCACCTACTGCGACACGGGACCCCAGTTTATACGTTTTCATCCGAAGGACCGATTTCCACGTCCCAAAAAGGGATTCGAACCTGCTACGTAAGGATCAACTCCTCACTTCGACGCTCTAACCACTGCGCCACGCTGGCGACATGCACTCCATTTAATGCTATTGGTTATGAATTTCATTTCTTTTTACAGTCTAATTTGAATATATAAGCAAGGAATATACTTATAAAATCTACGTAAGATAATTCTTTCTTACACTTTTTAAAGATCATCTTTAGAATTGAAAATTTAGAAGTAAAATTTCAATTGCTGTAACATCATTGGCGTCGGAAGTAAATTGGAAGGGGGGGGGGCTATTTCAAAGGGAAAAAATTGTCAAACCTCAAAAAGAAACTTGACAAGCACAAAAAAGAAAAAGGAAATTTTTCACGGGGGATGGGTAGGTGATTTTAACTTTTTTCAGAACCAATTTTTTTCCCAAACACTACCACTTACCTGACTACACTGCAACGTGCCCGTTGAAACAGTGGTTAAATTTACGTCCCAATTTTCACTGCATATATTAATATGACGATCTTTGCAAAAAAGTGCCCCCCCCCTCGGTTTCGACACCTATGTACATTGAGAGAGTAAATTTCTTAAGTCACGCCTATTATTATATTATTATACAGGTAATTCATTATTCTATGATGCTGTGAGTTCCTTTAACTTTTTCTGGTTCGTGACATGCGCTAGTAGTTTGTTTTTATTTTTTTTAAGTGACAAGAAGTCAAAACTGTAATGATTTCAATCAACGATCCAGCGTATGTACATTTGCAGGGGATATGTCTTCTGTATTGTACATCTGCATACGATCTTGAATATCTGTCTGAACGCAACAAAACAAACTAATTACAAACACACTTAAAAGAAACATCTAACGTTAACCAAGTAGCTACCACGAAGTTTTTGATGCGTCATGATTTTAAAAGACACTTTCTATTTAATTTAGAAAAAAAAAATTGTATGCAAGTCAAGTTTCTCTTTATTATGTATTGGTTGAAAAGATTCTCCCTATAGCTAGTAAAACAGTGGATAGGGAGAAAAAAATCTCTACTGAAGCAGTATTTCTCTGGTGGAAAATCAAGTCGGGATTGTTTCTTATAGATGCTAACGGGAAATACTAGCACGCCAGGCTTCTGAAATTGGGGTTGTCTTTAAACTCAAGCTCTTTTTTCTGGGGTAAAAATGTCGGATATAAAGGTACAATACCGGTATTCTTTAATACTTTAAACTTTTTTGAAACGTATCCGCGTGATTTTACTACGCCCTATTACCCCCCCCCCCCCCCCCCGCCAAAAAAAAAACATTTAGGAGGGGCGTATAAAATGTTCGGATTTTTATTGAAACCGAGATATTTAGTATAAATATATTATTAATGCAGTGCACAGAGATTTTATATGAGTGACATGTATATCAAATATGAATAATAAAGGCATTAAAAAATCCAGCAATTTATCGACTTTGGTCTGATTTCTCCAATTAATGCACATTTACCTTGTCCCAGAATAATATTTAATAGGCTGCATATCATTTCCGGAATTTTCAAAAAAAAAAAAAAAAAAAAAAAAATTGAACTTTTCATTTCCGACAGTGTTTACATTTAAAAAGTTTTCATCTCCGAAACTTGTCCAGTTCATGTCAGTAATTTTTAAGCAATGAAAAAAAAAATCAAACTTCCGTTATAAAAATTCTTAAGGGACTCCGACCCTTAGCCAGGAAGGACAACTCTTTCATTTATAATTTAATTCAAAAAGTCTTTAAATGAAGCTTGAAAATTAAATACAACAATTTGTCGAAATCTTTTAACCTACACAGAGGCTGCCGTCAAGGAGACCCTTTGTCTCCATATCTATTTCTTATTTGTGCAGAAAGCCTTGCAATCAGCATTCGAAACAATAAGGATAAAAAGGGGATTCAATTTATGAATACTGAAAAAAAGTTAAGTATGTTGGCAGATGATACTTCTTTAATATTAGATGGAAGTGAAAGATCACTCCAAACAAGTCTCACTATTCTTAAAAGATTTGCGAATATGTCAGGCTTGCATATAAAATACAGTAAAACTCAAGTAGTTTGGATTGGGTCTAAAAAAGGCAGCAATGATACGCTAAGTACAGATCATACATTAGAGTGGGGAAAAGTAACCTTCAAATTATTAGGCATTGACTTTGACACAGCTCTGTGCAGAGAACTGATAATCCTATAAATATTATTGCCTCACAAATAAAACATAATATCTATCTGTACAAATGTATAAACAGAAACATCTCCTTAGGTGGGTTGATATCCTCTATTAAGGTATTGTATGAATTACAAAAATATATATCTTATAAAAATAATGAAAAAGAATCTTTTGATGAAAGCTGGAGGCCATTGACTGATTTATTTTCTTAATCATCTCTCTCTCTTTCTCTGTCCCCTTCTCTCTCTCTCTCTCTGCCTCTGCAGTTCTCTCTCTCTCTCTCTTTCTCTCTCTGTCACTCTGTCTCTCTCTCTCTCAATGTTTTCCTTTTGTAAAAAAGTTTTTCAAAAAGCAATAAATTATAAAAGAGAAATACAACAATTTTCATTATATTCCTCCCAGTGTGCTTCAAGGTTCTTTACAAAGCTCCATAAATCACTTCTAATTTCATATCATGTTAATAAACATTGGTATCTAAAAATGCTTTTTCGGGATAAAAATTTCTACTTTTAATTAGACGTTTCTGAGAAGTTGAAAGAACCTTGAAGCACATTGAAAAGCATATAATGAAAATTGTTGCATAAAAGATTTAATTTTCAAGCCTCATTGAAAGACTTTTTGAATTAAATTATAAATTAAAGAGTTTTCCTTCCTGGCTGAGGGTCGGAGTCCCTTAAAGTAAAATATTTTAGATATTCAAATAAAAGGCCTTGCTTAGCTGTCAAAGAAACTTGACTGATTTGACCCTGGGGCAGATATAGGTATTGTGAACTTTCACTTAACTCTAACTAGACATAATATTGTATAAAGAGTGTATGTACGAGGGTCGTTCAAAAATTACGCGGACTTGTTGCACAGAAAAAATATTTGACGACATAATCGGGCAAAATATCACACATAATATAAAAGAATCTTTACTTATATGGTCTTCAAAATTTCATATCAAAATGTTGTAAATTGGTATCAATTCTGAGTGATTTTTCAGGACATATCAGTAAGTCACGGAGCAGCAAAATCTTCGACGTCACAGGCGTTATAAAAAAAAATATGTGATTGAGCTTTCATTTTCTTAACATTTTCCCAAGAGTTCATGTACAGTTTGAGTTACCTTGTCTACTCAATATCCAAACACCATTTCTTGTCAAGCTTAAAATCTATTAAAACAAGTAAAGAATATAATTTTTTGTTTTAAAACCAAAAAAAACTGCAGGTATTTATGAGATATAGTGTGATATTGGTGACTCTCAATCACGTTCTTTACAGTCCGGATAAAGTTTTCGTCGATAATCTTCTTCCAGTACTCCCGTAAAGCCTTTTTACATAGGTCTAACGGTCTAAAATTTCAATTTGCTATTTGAGGACGAATGTCACGAATGCCCTAGTTTACTACATGTTTTATTATGCATATTTTGGATCTATGTTGGCGATATCTCGAGCATTACACATTAAACAAAAGTGTGGTGCGCCGTCAATTCAGGAGACGTCATTTTCACAGTTGTTTTGACGGGAATCACATCAGAGAAAAATCACTTTATTTCTGTTAGTACTTCAAATATCACGTCAGAAATCTAAATGCATAATAATAATACAACAATTTAAAGACACATTTGAGAAATTTGTCGAAAAATATCGCGAATTATAGAAAATTAATGAGTTAAATTTTGGAGTCTGCATGCTTTTCTTCAAATTTTTTGTCGTGCTCCGTACCTCTCCATCAGCGATATCAACATACCGATAATTTTAGTAGAATTCTTTTAAAATACAGAAATTTTGCTCAAAATTTATTGGTATCTTTAAGATACAAATCTCTGTGAAATTTCATAACTATATGACGTCTGTAAGAGTAAAATTTAGCACAGTCCGCGTAATTTTTGAACGACCCTCTTAATGATTAGATTCGAAAAAGAAACGTGATTTGAATTAATAATAATATTAGATAATACATATATACAATACCCTGTTAAAAATCTATTTCCATCTTTGTTATATATCTTAACCATAAAATGCGATATAGTTATCTTTAAAAAAAATCCAAAAATGTGAAGAAAAAAAAAATAATGTCGGAAATGAAAATAAAAGTGTCGGATTCCGAAATAACAACAAAAATTGTCGAAAAATGCAATGCGAAATTTAGGAAATGAAATGCAGATATCCAGTAGATATAATAATTAGCCTTTAGATAGGTAAAAAAACAGTGTTAACTTATAAAAACACAGGGGATATGGTACTGGTGTGTTCCCCGAATGGCTACTCGAAAAAAACAAGTAATTATCACACTCAATTTAGGGGCCCTCAAAGGGGTACAGGTAGACTAATCTGTGTTTACCTGGATAACCAATATTTTATAAATCAGATATATTCATTCAATTTTATTTTAATTAGGAGTTTTTTTTATTTTCCGAAATATACTGAATAGAAAATAGATAAATAAATATAAATAGATAAAATTAAGATTTAAGAGAAATAAAATTTTCATTGTACCTTTAATTTTATTTTTCAAACTTTTCAATAGTATTGATTGAGAATTTACTAATTATTATCCCCTTTTTGTGATTCATTTTCAAACTCTTTTAAATAAATCAATACAAATGATTTTTTTCCTTCAAATAATATAGATATTTATGTATGATAAATGAAGTATTTCTCTATAAAGTTTTGTCTAATTTAATTCTTTTTATTTTTCATTTTTAATTATCAAAACATTCTTTTAAATCATCATAAAAAACAAAAGTTTATGTTTCAATTTTTATAATACATATACGGACTCTGCATCTGAACTTCATCACCTTGAATAATGATCCCTTAGTTGTGATGAAACATATGGAGATGGACTGAATAAATTGTAAATATAATTGTAAATATGTGTGATATGAAAGTGATATATAATGTGAAAGTCAGTGCTGTTAAACAATAGAACTTCAAGATAATTTATACTTTTTAATATGTTTTGTGCTTGTAAAATGTTTTATTTAAAAAAATATGTATACAAAATATTTATTCATACTAGTGCTCAAATAAAAAAAAATGATTTAAAAAGTCATTTTATTTTATTTAAAATCTGTTAGATTATTCATACAGGTAAGTGTACCTGTACCCCTTAGAGGGCCCCTTAATTGAGTGTGATAGTTACTTGTTTTTTCCGAGTAGCCATTCGGGGAATAAACCTTGGTAGTTTAGGTTTTCTCAAACGAGACAATTATAGGCTAACCCCAACTGCCCAATCCGCAGGCATGTTGTTTTTACAATAACGGGTGTAGGGTAGTACACCGTAACATAAGCCCCTGTCACAGTGACCCTCCATTTATTGACAATATATTAAACGTAAAGAATGATCTTTTTTATTAATACTATAAAAAAATACGAGGGTTGTCCCAGAAAAACGCGAACATTTTTAATATCTTTTGTTTCACTAGGACTATAGAGTTAAAAATTTACGGCGCTGCTGGAGGGCCAGGTAAAAAAAATAGTTTTATTTGTTCGGACAAATTAGAAATTCGTTCGGACCAATAAGTAATTTGTTCGGACGAATTAGACATTTGTTCGGACGAATTAGATATTCGTTCGGACAAATTAGAAATTCGTTCGGACAAATTAGTTATTTGTACGGACGAATTAGAAATTCGTTCGGACAAATTAGTTATTTGTTCGGACAAATTAGAAAAAAATGTAAACAACTGTCAGGACACCGCGATTTATGTGCGATTTGGACCAAGACGTTTCATTTTATTTTGATTCTTTGCAAAATAACTTTAATGAACAACATTATCAATAAATATTTTGAAGATAAGTCGTTTTAATGTTGATCTCTTTCTAATAATTTTTATGTACATATTCACTACCCTGCATTTATTAATCATGACATGTGAATGATTTTTGAAATACATTTATGATAAATATGTCGCCGATATGTAGCTGAAATATTGCCGATTCGGCTTAAAACATTCAATCAATTAATCTGGTACATATGCGGTGTATAAAATGAAAAAAGATCCTCCTTGAGTTTTTAATTAAATATTCCTGTCTGTGAATTAAGAAAACTTCACAAAAATGAACCTGTTCCGTTCGTACTGATCTCAGGTTGTTCCTATGACTCGCGAGCCGGTGAATTAAGATGTCAACCGGTCAATCTGGTATCCGGGGTATTCCCTGTACGCTTTTACAGTTGAGTACCATTTCGAAGGTTTGTTAGGCCAATGACTCACTAGAAAGGGGAATAATGAAACCAACCCCCTTTATGGGGAAAATAAATCATGAATGAATGAATGTCAAAATATTTTCAAGTAACACCCCCCTCCTCTATTTAAAAACGATCGATTGTCTTAATCATTGAGAAGCTTAACTTGCATCAAATTATGTTGTGTTTTTAAATTTTACTGCACTTTCTAGGAACGTACATGAATTCATCTATTTTTTATCCTTTTCCCGGAAAGGGGTGTGTGTTTAATTTGGTCAATATTATACCTGCGTGTTTTAATTCATGCGCTTTTCCGATATTTAAATATAAAATAAAATTTATATAGACACTTAATGATAGTTTTTAACGATCTTAGAAAGAATCCATTGGAGATGGACTTATGAGATTCCCTCTTTTTGTTCCTTTATCACAAAATACTTAAATGTGGGAACAGCGGTATGGAAACAAAACTACAAATGTTCTAGCTAGTAAGCCCCACCTTAAAAAAAATTAAGACCCATTGAATAAGAGGCTAGATATTTTGAGTCCGAAGTTTTTTTTAATATAATACAATACAGCCACGTAGCAGCGTTTTTGAAAGTGGAGGGGGGGGGGGGGGCTGTGAAAAAAAACCCACCGGAAAAGTTGACAAGCAAAAAAAAAAGGGGGGGGCACAGGAAAAGTTGCCCAAAGTTGACAGTCCTATTTCGGGGGGGGGGGTACTTTTTCAATGCCAATTTTTTCCCGTACCAATTGCCTGCAGTATGAATAAAACCTTAAGGAGTGGATTTCATCTTTTAAAAGATGACTGACCACTGGCACCCCAGTGTTACCAATTTAACACCAACAGCAAAAGTTGGTCTGGTAGAATCAGACGATGTTTATTTATGACAAATCTTATGAGTGTGTCAGGGATGGGAGTGAAAAGATGTTTGATAAGAAGTAACTGACCCTTTGAATTTACTAGTGGGCTCTCAGATAATATACTTTCAGAATGGCAGACTTTAGGCCTATAATATATACCGGTATAGAACTATTATTTCCGAATATTTACAATCAACATACCCGACTTTAATAGTACATGTCTAGTTGCAACGTGTGAATGTCATGATCCAAAGAGCTATTTATGTATTAAAAAGGGATGAATCTTCCTGAATAGACAAATTGTATATATCTCTTTACAAGATAACTTGTGCAAACATCTAATTTGTCCGAACAAATATCTAATCCGTCCGAACAAATAACTAATTTGCCCGAACGAATTTCTTATTCGTCCGAACAAATAACTAATTCGTCCGAACGATTTTCTAATTTGTCCGAACAAATATCTAATCTGTCCGAACAAATAACTTATTTGTCCGAACAAATTTCTAATTCGTCCGAACGAATTTCTAATTTGTCCGAACAAATAGAAACTATTTTTTTTACCTGGCCCTCCAGCGGCGCCGTAAAAATTGGCATACATCATGACCAACATTTTTTTGAATAATGACTGAAAATTTCAGTGAAATATCTCTATAAATAAAATTTTCCTCTCAGGTAAACGAATCTTTCAAATCGGTTGTCGACGCAACACTGACGACGTCAGAAAGTATCTCGTAGTGTTTACGAATTTGTTCTGGAAATTGTGCCTCTGTTCATATTCATTTTTAAGCACGCATTCGGCAATGTACTAGTGTTTAAAGCAATATGAGCTGCATTTTTGAAAATTTTATTTTGCTGGTAATATGTGTTATTATGATTAATCTGTATGTAATCTAAACCCTAATGATCAATAAAACCAAAATAAAGTTTAAAAATGTTTCAGAAGAAATATTTCTGTATAACTGAATATACATTATGATATAAGAAATCATTATTGTACAGGACGACAATAATTCAATTTTGCTTCAATCAAAGCGTATAAAAAGTTCTTTCATAGCAAAAATGAACAACAGATGTTTATAAATGTTCTATTTTTCTGTCATTGAAATAATTAATTACAAATTTGCAACATTTTTTTTTAATGTCAAACATGCAGCTCATATTGCTTTAATTTTATTCTAGGTACCAAGTTATACATCTCAAATACTAGTGTTACATCCACGTACCGACGAGAATTTCTAACAATACACGCTTCTTGACCCAGTTTTCACTTCACCTGATATTCAGGTATATGATTCGGGTGTCCTTGAAATTGACCCAGCTTTTAGTGATCACAAAGCAACTTATATTGCACTAGCCTCGAATATAAATTACAATCGCGCTTACAAAAGAAAGATATGGGATTATAAAAATTGTGACTTTGACAAATTAAATTCCTTAATACAAAATTGTGACTGGGATAAATATATCAATGATGTCGACAATATAGACGCGGCTACCGACAAATTTTCAAATAAATTTCTCTGATGTGTTAGACAATCTTTCTGTGAAAAAACAATTACTATACGTCCACGAGATAAACCTTGGATGGACTCCACTCTGCGTAAAACTCTAAGACTTAGAAATAGATTACGAAATAAAGCATTAAGAACGAAGAAAGATTCGGATTGGGCTGGATTCAAAAAAGTTCCAAACACGTTCAATAACATTAAAAAATATGCTATAGCTAATTACTATGACAATATAGAAATGCACCTAATAGACGCAAACTAAAACAACAACAAATTATATTGGAAACTAATGAAGGACGCATTTAATATTAAATCATCCAATGATATCCCTCCATTACAAATTACTATAGATAATGGGGAAAATAGCTTAGCCAGAATTATTTTCAAACACGTGTATAATTATTTTCATTATAACAATTTATTTTATCGATATCAAACGGTTTTTTACCTGGTCATTCTACAGTGTACCAACTTCTAAAAACTTAAAGTATTGTGCAAAGTATAGATGAAGGCAAATCGTGTTGTATAGTTTTTTGTGATCTATCTAAAGCATTCAACAGAGTATGGCACAAGGGTCTTCTTTTCAAATTACAAACGTATGGAATATCTGGTGATCTTTTACTGTGGTTTACAAGTTACTTGAGAAATAGATCACAAAAAGTTATGTATAAAGATCTGCTATCATCCAACCTCAATATATATGCAGGTGTGCCTCAAGGCTCAGTTCTAGGTCCTCTTTTATTTTTTATATATATTAATGATGTTGCTGAAAATATGCTTACAATGTGTAGATTATTTGCTGATGACAATTCACTGCAACATGCATCATATAATGTACTAGATATAGAATACAGGTTAAACCATGATCTTGATGTTTTAGATAAATGGTCGAGTAAATGGCTTTTAAGATTTAATCTAGCAAAAACAAAGGTTGTATTTTTTTCTTTAAAACATAGACCTGTTTTACCTAACTTGTATTTTCAAGGCAATGCACTGGAGTTTGTATCGGCGCATCGCCATTTGGGTACATTGTTGTCACAAAATCTCAGCTGGTCTGAATATATAGATAGTATTGTTAATAATGCTGATAGGAAATTGGGGTTATTGAAGAAGTTGAAATTTTCAATAGATAGGAAAAATCTTTCTCTTTTGTATACAACATTTGTAAGACCTACACTTGAATATGCTTCAATTGTCTGGGATGGTTGCTCTTTATCTGATGTAGAAAAACTTGAAAAAGTATAATTAATGGCTGCTTGAATAGTTACTGGTCTTCCGATACTAGCTTCAAGAGAATCACTCTATTTTGAAACAGGGTGGGTACCTTTGAAAAACCGTCGTTACCAATCAAAAATGATTACAATGTTCAAAATTAATAATTGTGATGTACCGGAATATATACAAGATATAGTCCCAAGAAACGAGAACACACATCAAGATACAATACACGAAATAAATAAAAGATCAATTAACTATCCCGAGAGGCAGGTTAGAAATATTTAACAAATCGTTTGTACCTGATGCAGTTAAAAAATGGAATTTATTGAATACAGATACAAGGGAAGCCATCTCAGTCAATTCTTTTCGTAAGATTAAAAGTGATAATAATCCTAAAGCACCATCATATTTGTTGTTTGGTAAACGTATACTAACATTATTCATACTAAATTAAGGCACAACTGTGTATTGAACCAAGACTTATTCAAACGTAATATCATTGATTATCCCATTTCTCTTGTGGTAGACAGGAAGATGCCTATCATTTTTTCTTTGTTTGTAAAAAATACTGTAATGCTCGAAGTAATCTTTTTGACTATCTTTTTTGACTTGATTTAAACATCATAGATGTACACCTACTGCAATGGGGCAACGAAAATCTTTCAATTGAAGTAAACATTGGCATTTTTGCCGCTGTTCATAAATTCATAAATGAGTCCTGTACATTAGTTAGATATATTATTGACTCTTATTTGTACACGTTTTTGCTACTATTTTGCATGACAATTACTATGTGTTTTTTTAAGGAGAAGAACTAGTAAGTTGTTAGAACTTGTTTCTTATCCTTTTGCTTGTCAATAAAATATGTTCAAAACAACGCGCGGTATTCAATTTGTCGGCACGACCGCGAGGAGAATGACGAATGCCAGATATTCATTTAACAACCACATGATAGCATAAAAATTTCATCTCATACGTAAAAAAAATTAACTCAATTCGGTTAAATCACAACAAATATGGCACGTGCTTTTTTGAGGACAGTAAACAGGCTTTGACTGATCGCATGTTGCTGATGACTAATGCCGCACTGGTAAACAATCATTCAGTATGAATTGGCCAGTGTTATCGGGGTATTGTTATACCCCCGCTTGAGAAGTTGGAGGGTATTAGTAATCGGTATCGTCCGTCTGTATACCGTCTGTCCGTATGTCCGTCTGTTTGTTACGATTTGGGTTACGTATATCTCTTATCCGCAACTCCTCTTATACCAAAGAGTGAAATTTATTATTATCAGTTAAAGATCAAGTTTGAATTTCGACTGTATAGCTTCATTGATTTTTGACAGAATTATGGTATTTTGAATTTTTTATATTCGTTTAATTAAGATCGGGTTCGTACTGTGCTATTCCGATGGTCGACATGAATATGAAACGAGAAAATGACGTTGGAAAATTGAGTTGAATTTTCGTCTCTATGTGGATTGTTTTTATTAGGTTAAAGGCATTCACAACCTCAAAATCAAGCAGTTTTACCTTGGACATAACTTTTGCATATTATAGAATGACACCCTGAAGAAAAAGGGGAACCCGGTATGGGACATGTGTTGCTTATGCAATACTCTCAGAATGCTTGTTTTGCTAGGTTGTTGAAAATATAACATTCATTTTGAATTTATAAAACACAAAAATTTAGGTGTCATTTTAGGTCTTTTTTATTCACATAAATCTTAATTTTTCAACGCCAATTTAATGTTAAAAATAATTATCATTAATCATTTAAGTAAACTGATTCCATAAATTAAAGTTAATTTAATGTTTAACATTTTAATATATTTCTAATTTATTGCCAAATTAATTTTAAATAGTTAAATGATTTTAATACTAGTAACTCAAGATTAATGCTAAATGCACACACTTGACTGTGAACATATGTAATAGAAACCAATAAGTTCAATTTAATTAATTCAAATCGATTAAAATGTCAATAAATAGCAAATGTATTCGAAAATATTCTTACCACAGTGTCAAGAAATACTTATATATCGTATAGTACATGTAATTCAATATATTAGCCACATCTATTTGGTTTTACACTATGACATAATTTAAACATTTTCCAAGTTTAATTGGAGTATTCTTTCTATCATAGAAATGATGGATATTATGGGACAGCAATAGAACTACCAACAGAACGGCCATTTTATTTGTTGAGATTTAGAGGTTATTGTCAGCTTGTCAAGGGAATGTATGTTATAGAAGAGTATGTCTATTCTGATGACGAGGATTTCAACAACAAAAACAGGGTATCTGGAGCTTATCCATCTGATGCTGGAGGCAGCGACCATAAATTGTATTACTGTTACTATTACAAAAAATATTACTAGTACCCTGTGTAAAATTGGTATTCATTGATCTTTTTGTGTTAATGATGAGATATGTATTGTACA
Organism: Saccostrea cuccullata; assembly: GCF_032062105.1. NCBI lineage: Eukaryota > Metazoa > Mollusca > Bivalvia > Ostreida > Ostreidae > Saccostrea > Saccostrea cuccullata. The sequence continues at coordinate 226,646 of NW_026924759.1, forward strand.
TGTATTCTAGAAAATATCAATCTTCATTTAAGTTTCTTTCATGCATGAATTTCGCAGGTCCTTTTTTTCGAATTTTAAAAGAAAAAAAAGACATTTAGGGCAAACTGACCATGGTTCGGACGGTTCTTGTTTTGCTTACAAGCAATAAGCTGTTGTTCCGAGTGTCAGTGGTCTAGACTCTTACTATCAACTGGGAAGTGTTTTGGAACATTTCGGGTTTTATCAATTGTCAATATATCACCAAAACACTAAATACCTCTGTTCCAAATAGAAGTTAAACTCATTAAGCCATTTTTACCATGGTTCGAACGTATCTGACCAAGGTTCGGGCATGATAATACACAGTAAACAAATGTTGTTCTTTTCTTTAATAACAGATATGCAATATTTACAGGCTCGTAGTAGCGACCAGCGAGAGCCCCCCTTTTCTGAAACATAACATTTTTCTATTGAAATTTAAAATCATAGATATTTATTGAAAGTCTGTCCCCTTCTTTTGTTGTAGCATTGTTACATCGTAGTGTTTGGTAAATACATTTCGGCATTTGATAAAATTTAAACGTGAAAGAAAGTTTGACCCCCTTTGGAGTTTGGACCATTTTCTATGGGGTCGTTCGTTTGCTAGATTTTTAAAAATTTTCTTTTCTTGTCAAAGTTTTAAAAGATAAGTTGTTATAATTTATTATTTTTTTTTATTTCTCTCCCAAACCCTTCAAAATCGAGAGTACGTGTCTGATTTCTTTCAAATACTACATATAGAGTCGCATGACAAAATAAGAAACATCCAATAAGATTTTGATATCTTTCCCATTCCTAATAAAAATTTGTTGGATTTTTTAAAATTATTATTTTAAACTAGCCCTCTTTTTCTTTATCCATCTTTCCTCTTTTTTGTGTTCTAGTTTGTCTTTATAAGTATCAAATGAGGTATGTTGACAAAAGTTTCGTCATATCTGGCCTGGGGGCCATAAAACTGAGACGAGCTCACTTTTGATCTCAGTCTCACTTTTTCACTATATATTCCTTTGGGAAAAGTGAGACTGAGATCAAAAGTGAGCTCGTCTAAGTTTTATGGCCCCAGGCCCTGGGCTTAATTATGTCGCAGTTTCAATTTCAGTAAGAAATCATAGCCGTAGTCAGCGGTATCAACTCTGATAACTACGTGCTGAGAGAGCTTCAAGCAACTGCATGACAATCGTTTGAGTTCGTCTGTAATTTGCAATGAAAACACACTGAAAAATTAATATAAAAGAAATCATTTCTATTGCTTGATCACCCCTCCCATTTTCTTCGACTGTAACCTCAAATATGTCGAAGTTTTCCTCAAAACAACGAGACCGAGATTGTGGAATTAAAAAAAAATAATTGTATTTAAATTTTATTGATTTCGCTAGTTCTTGCTCTGTCAATGCATATTTGGAAGGCCATATTTCACTCGAAATCACCATTTGTTCCAAATACCACCGCATATTCCAGTAAAGCAAATATACGCTAGTTTTGCTTTAGATTATCTGATTCCTTTGTTTGCAAGTTCGTGTTATGTATTCAGTTATCTTCAATCTTTTCGTCTTCTTCAAGTGAAAGTTTGGGCTTGCATGACATGACATCGTCTCTTGCTATTTGGTACTAGGAGGGATTCGTATAGGTATAGATCTATACCATTTCCAGAAAAAAGGTAGCGTGTGTTACAAAGTAACACCCCCTCTCCTCGAATATTTACCTGAGGTCCAAGAATTTTGTATAATGACATGCTGACACACCCTTAAGAGCTGATCATTGTCAGGATGGGTGCGTATCATTACCGCTACATTTTCAAAATTTTCATTACCGCTACATAGTCATTACCGCTACAAAAAACCTTACGTTACCGCTACATAAAAAAGTATACATTACTGCTACATTGCCTCTTTCGTTAGCCAGCCATTTATGCGTGTACAGTACAACCTATACATGTACATGCATAAGACCCGTTCCTCCTGCTCACCATGGGGAGGTGAAAGTAGGACTTTGAACAGGATGGGTTTTTTTTAAAATTAAAATCAACAAATAATTCGTCGAGGTCTGTTTTGCAGCTGCTTTTGCAACTCTTTTCCACGCATCTCCACAATTTTCAATTTTTGAAAGTCTTATTTTTTTCTAAATTTAAAAAAAAAAATCGATATGTAAGCCGGCATTCCCTCGATTTGTAACAAACTTCTCAAACTTCTGGTATATGTACTCATACTGATTAGTTAGTGAGTGAATTCTGTTGATTAGAACTCATGTAAACCGAACTATACCTGGATAAATCGATATGTAGCGGTAATGAGTTGTTTTTGGCTGATTCAGTATGTAGCGGTAATGAGTTGTTTTTTGCCGGAAAAATGTAGCGGTAATGATCGGTCGAAAATCTGACAAAATGTAGCGGTAATGAGTTGAAATTTTTGGCAATGTAGCGGTAATGTTGACCTCCCGTCAGGATAACCTTTATCCTTTTGTTTTTGTCACAGGTACTTGTGGACAGGACCCCCCCCCCCCCCCGATATTCAACCCCTGGACTTATTTAACATTTTTTTCACAATTTATATTTAGTACACTTATTCAACATGTTTGCAATAGGAGCAAATCGTCAAAACCCCAAAATAATCGGTCCACAAAAATAATAATGTATAGTGGGGTATTTTTTTGAAAGCGATTTGTTCCTATTGCAAACATGTTGAATAAGTGAACTAAATGTAATTTGTGAAAAAAAAATGTCAAATAAGCCCCGGGGTTATCAAGGGGGTGGGGGTCCTGTCCACAAGTACCTCTGGTTTTTGTTTCCATAATAAAAGAAATGAAAAAACTTTTCTGTTTTTTTTTTAAATTACAAGCAATGCGTTTTAAATTATTACTTTTGGGCTGTCGAAAAGTTGTTCGAATTGAAATGCAATTTATTTCTGCTCGGGGTGTTTTCTTCAACTTTCTTCCGCCTTTTGCAGGTTGGCTTGACCTCGGTTAATTTTCGTTCTAAATAAAAAAAAAATGACGAATGCGCACGGCGAATCTCTACATGTCAGTGCACGATCTTCATAAACTGCAGTAGCATCAATGCATGTCTTCGGTTTCTGATTATTGCTTTCATGTTTTGAACAAATAATACACAAGTCATCTAGCACCCAAATACATGTAGTGCATATATACTGAGACCATACACATCCTTAATTATGACGTCTTCCATTTTTGTTCTACGCTAGGGATTATTATTTCATTGTAAATGACATCTACAATTAACATGATTAAATAGTCTATATGTATAAATTAAAGATGTAACCGGCACTTGTTCATTTCTAAACCAATCAAAAAATTCTTGTTGCTATATAGGGATTTGTTTTAAATGCTAGAAATAATATCATTTATGATTAATGAATTGGTTTAAATTTCAATTTATTAAACATCATTTACTCAATCAATTAAATTAATTAATTTTATCAAAAAAATGAAAAAATGCATATAATAATATGATATATGTTTGAGGAGCCCATCCTCATTTTGATCGATTGAAAATGCTTGTACAAGTATGTACATTTAAAATAAATATACATTTTTTTTTATAGTTACATGAAGTATGATTTTTAAAAACAATATTATTATCCGTATGCTTTGAATATCAATCACGTAAATTTATTGACTCTCCGATTTTTTTAAAGGCGATTTCAGTAGCTTGAACTTTGGTTTGCGCAATGTACGAATCATGGTCATCTGATGTACGAACCTAGGTACATTTAATTTTCAGACTTCGAGGAAGATTTCACAACAAATATAGAAAATAACTTATACAATTTTTAACTAATAGAAAGGATTAATTACTTAGAAACGCAATAGAAATAATTCATAATGGTTTAATAAAGTTGAGCCTCATTCATTTGATTTTACTTGCAAGTGTTTGTTTACTTTTCCTTTTAACTGCTGACGTAATACAAACTACATATGCCCTAAAATCGTAGCGCCGCCACCAAATATCGAGTCATGTGATAAACAAGGGGTCTTGACTAAATAAAAAATCCGATCGCCGAGATTGATATATTTCCGTATTATTCTGAAAACAGATTTATTTAACTGAAAAAAATAACGGTAAAGTTGTCCGAACCTAGGTCATTTTTTTTGTCTGTCCGAACCATGGTCAGTTTGCCCTACATATGGCAAACCCTTTTGTTATTTATTCAGAAAATAACATTTATATTAAAATTTAAAAGATGTCTCTCATTTTTAAGAGATATTTCTTTGAGAAAGAGATATCTCTTATACTACGAGAGATATCTCTTTTGATAAGAAAGAAATCTCTTCCACTTGAACAGATATCTCTTTCTCCTTAAGAGATATTTTTTTCGTGAATTGTACGCTGTTTTACGTCCCACTCGTGAATTTTTCATTCATAAAATGACATCACCATATACCAGTAAAGGGCTTCATTTTCAATGTCTATTTAAACAACAAGAGGCCCATGGGCATTATAGTTCACCTGAGCATCATGCAACAACTTTCCAGTGATTGAATTTGATTCATGTTTTGAGCCAGATGCTGTGGCATTCACAATTTTGAAAGAGGCACCATTGATCATCATCATAACTATACACTTATCAATTGCTTAGTTTGGTTACTTAATACCCAAAGGCAGGGTAGCAACTAATCAGTAATATTCAGCAATAATCAGTAGTGCCCCTACCACACATGAACCCCTGATCCTTAGACCTAGGTCCACACATTTTTGAAAAGGCACCCTTGATTTTCAAAAATATTTGATTAATACCAAGGAGCATATTTTAAACAATTAATTCATTTTCAGTATACAAAGTACAGTCCCCTGTCTATGGTGCCCCTGACCCTGGGGCCTTGAAATTCACAATTCTCAAAAATTAGGGCCCTTGCTCATCATATCTATATAGGTAGTTCATCTGCTTATTACCCAGGAGCAGAGAATAAAAGTTTCAAAGATTAAATGTATTTTTACTACATAATCAATAGAGCCCCGCCCTAACACCAGAACCCCTGACCCTGGGGCCATAAAATTCACAATTTTGGTATAGGCACTCTTTCTCATCATAACTATGTATTTAGTTTATTTGATACTCAGGAGCAGAGAAGAAGATTTCCAAAGAATTTATGTATTTTCTCTATAAAATAAATAAAGGCCCGCCCTAACACCAGAACCCCTAACCCCAGGGCCATGAATTTCACAATTATAGTAATAGCTCTCTTGCTCATCATAACTATGTACATGTACTTTAATTTATTTAACACCCAGGAGCAGAGAAGTTTTTAAAGAAATAATGCATTTTCACATTAGACTTGTTTTAGCCCCGCCCTAGCACTAGAATCCCTGATCCCAGGGCCATGAATTTCACAATTTTGGGAGAGAACTCAATGCTTATTACAATCATGCCAACAGTTTGACTGCTTGATGTCCGGGTATAAAGAATAAGATTTTTAAAGATTGCATTAATTTTAGTGGTTTTGGTCCCACCCCACCCCTCAGGCCCCGGGGGGGGGGGGTAGGGATCATGAAATTCACGATTTTTTCCCCTTTACCCTTAAATGCTTTATGCCAAATGTGATTGAAATTAATTCAGTGGTTGCAGAGAAGAAGCTGAAAATGTTTAAATGTTAATGCACAATGTTAATGCACAACGCACGACGATGCACGAAAACGGATAGCAATAGGTCACCTGAGTTTACTCAGGTGACATAATAAAAAGCGGAAAATAAACGTTGCCACGCTGAATGGATATTTAGATAACTGTTAAACAAAATGACCCTCTAAAAATCACTAAATCGCGAGAATCTGGAACCGGAAGTTAGGTCATGAAAATTAGAAAAAGTAATTATAGACTTTATTTACCAGAAGATAAAAGTTTCTTGAAAATCATTAAAGCCCTTTCAGCGAAACTAATGTGTAAAAAAAAATCTGTAAAAAAATTATTTTGATGAGATCTCAGTGGGAACAATGAGCAATTTCTGATTAATTCTTTCATAGAATAGTTTCATTGACAAAATGCAAAATGATATCATTTTATTTGTCTCCTCTTCAATCGAATACATGTATATTTTAAAAAATATACACCCACTTGTTACCAATACACCCAACTTGTTACCAATCAAAGTTCTTCTTACAATTTACAGAAACAAGAGGCCCATGGGCCTTATACGTCACCTGAGCATCAAGCAACAACTTTTCAACCATTCAATTTGGTTCATTTTTAAACCAGAGGTCATGACATACACAATTTTGAAAGAGGCACCATTGCTTATCATAACTATACACTTAGCTAGCCCCCCTTCTCTATGTTACCATTGACCCACATGACCCAGTGGTCTTTAAATTCACAATTCAGAATGAAGGACCCTTGGTCTTAATTCATACCTATATTGACTTGTATTTGAAAAAATTCAAATCTTCGTTTTGTAGTAATGAATTTATTTTATACCTTTGTGTGCTTTGTGCAATTTAAATAATTATTACATACTTTATACTGTGATACATGTATGCAATTCACGATATACTGCAAATTAATCCTTTCCTTTCTTATTCCTGAAAACCTTATGCAATAAAACTGGACACATACAAAACAAATTATATCAGATTTATTGAGATTTAAATTGTAGCAATTTAGTATAATAAACTACAAGTAAACTTTAAAGATGTTTAAACAATAAAAGTTCTTGATCATAACAGCAGTTTGCAATAAAACATCTTAATCTAGAATCATACAATATATTCACGTGCATATAATATAGTATATATTGGTCACATATTAATCAACTTTTAATCAAGTGTACAACAATCACTTATATCATCATGTCATATAAAATTTACAACATCTGCATTCAATAGTTGTGTCCAAAAGCAATGTGTTTAACATTTCATAGAATGTTATGATTTAAATTATTTTGTTTAGTTTTGAAAGCTAAAAGTACTTGATTGCTAAAATTTTTTTTTACAAATATCTGAAATTTTACCATAAAATAATATTCGAAGCAATTTTCACTTTTATTTACATATCATCTGAAAGAAGCAAGGTTTACCTCCCTTCACGGGCTGGCCATTGACCCCTTCTTTCCACAATACTTACCTTCAAAAAGTGTTGCTTCATGTAGGTTATTTCAGACACTTACAACATTTAAAAAAAAAGATATTATGAAATCTGAATTGACAATTCTTTTTAAAGAACAAATTTGAGTCAATTATACTACAGTTAGGTTTGATGCACATTGGTCTCCTTAGCATATTTTATACAAATACATTTCATTATTGGACGTCTGCACATGATGTAAAAAATTAAACCATTGAGTTATTCTAACCTTTCACAATATTATGAAAAGTGTATTGAGCAGACAAATTTTAAATGGAAGACGACAAGAAGAAAAATATTTGATTTTATTAAGAACATTGTTTAACCCGGCCACCTTGCTCTGGCAATAGCATTTCAAAGCACTGCAAAAACAAAAGAAAACAAAAAAAGTTGTACAATATAAAAAAAATCCTTTGCCATTAAATACTACATATATAGTGTGTGATTTAGTAATTCAAAAAGAATTGTGCAATGGAACTCAAATTTTTCATATTTCAAAGAAATAGCTGTCCTGATTCATTCATTCACTTTTAGAACAACTTTTTAAACCTTACATACCGAAAACGAAAAGAAAGATTAATATATATATATAGATACAAAGACCATGCAGGTTTCAGGATCATGAAACAGCTAGATCCAAATTAAACTTTGTCAAATCCAAATTGAAGTCATTTATAAAATGAATACTACAGTGTATACTTGAAAAATTACTCCTAATATGAAGTGATAACAAATGTACTTAAGGATGAATAACACAAACCTTTTTTCTTCAAAAATTCAATTATCTCTTACTTTAGATTATGTAATATAAATTTGTTTACTTAAACAACAAATGTTTGGCCAAGCAAAACAATTTGGCGAAAAAAAAAAACAAACAGACATGCAACTTTACTGATCAGTAAGTTTTTAATTACCGGTACATTTCCATTGAATAGAATATTGAAAAATTTTCAGTGCAACTCTTCTATGTGGGAGATAAAAAAATTTGTTTGTGGTATGTATCCTTAAAGAAACATGGATGTTTCTTAGGGTGAATGACTGGTACTAATATCATATTTATCACAATCAAGTTGAGAAACATTTCAGTTTTAGCAATAAATAATAAATAAAACTTAATAAACTAAATAAATGATTTTTTTTAAATATGACTTTGAATAACAGAATGTAGATTGTAACACGATGAACTAGTCTTTCCAAAAACAAAATTGATTTAACATTTTAGTAAGTAATAGAGCTCTGGAGTATTAAAGTCTTTTCAGAAACAAAATGTTCATTTAAAAGTTTAAGATGTCCACTGGAACTAGTGCATGTTTTCAGGGAGAAAACTATTCTGGATTTTTACAGTGTCTTTGTAGATCATACTGATAGTCACTTGTGATATTGGGTTACAAAGTAGGCAATGTTACTTTTATGAAGGTAGATAATAATAAATATCAGAATAATTGTATAGTTATTTATTATTTAAGGTAGTCTGATCCTCAGGTTTATAAATTTAGCAGTTAAGTAATCAAAAATACTCATAAAAGAATCTCTGAATCCACAAAGTTAGGTAAATTTATCTACAGTATTTCTTTAAAGTTAAAGATTAAAGTTAATTATATTATATATAGGGAAAGTTGTCAAATCTCCCATATTTTTGCAGAAAAAGTGAATTGGAATATCAGCAATGCATTTTCTAATTGTATATTGATCAACAAATATATTTTAGGTTAAAAAACGATAGATATCTAGGCATTCAGATAAATCGTCATGATTTTTATAGTTATTTGGTATTTTTTGTCTTATATTTTCGTCATGTATTCTATAATACATGGTGTAAAAGGCTTTTTCTATCATTGCAAGGCATCACAAATCACTTCTTGTTTTATATCATGCTAATAAGCATTGGTATCTAAAGCTGGATTCAAGAAAATCTTATTTCTCTAAAATTGTATTAATATTTTTCCTTTTATAGTTTACAAATTTCAACTTTTTATAAGACCCTTTCTAAGACTTCAAAAAACCTTGAATCTTATAAAGATGAATAAAATGAAAATTGTTGCATGAAAAAATTTCATTTTCAAGCTTCATTTCGATGCATTTCAAATTAAATATTAATTTTTGGAGTTATCCTTCCTGCCTGAGCATCGGATATCCTTAAGGAATGACTCTAATTCTTGGCTAAATTATTAAAGGAATGACTCTAATTCTTGGCCAAATTATTCGATGATAACCTGGTTTGGGTCAGTTTATGCTTTATAATCCGCGAAGCGGATTATAAAAAAGCGTAAACTGACCCAAACCAGGTTATCATCGAATAATTTGGCCAAAAAGTAGGGTCATTCCTTATAATTTAATTTTAAAATAATTAAACAACTGTGGGTGTAAAATTGTGTTGCTTTTTATGAGTTCAAATTTGCCGCTCAATAATACATCCCTAGTAACGGAAGTCATATGAAACAAGGGAGGTAATAACTGATATACAGATATTCTTAGCAGCCGATGATGTTTGTGTACACGAGGTAAGATCGAGCTACTGTTTGAAGTTAAAGGTACATTTATTAAATCTGGAATTTCCCATGAATTCCTAGGACTGGATATGAAGGAATTGTATGGATACAGCTGATCCAGCTGGTTGTCAAGGGGGTGTGTCCCCATATCAAACCAGGTTATTATGAAATAATTTGCTTTCCTTTTTGGTAATCAACCAATGAGAAACTCGAATACAAACAAAAGCACATAAATATATGATATTACATACAATCATGTAAATAATAGCTGGGATAAGGAATAATGAATAGTTTCAACTTAGATATGATATATTGCGACTTAGTGCTTATCCCAGCTATTGTTATATAATGATTACCAAGTCTGTGTAACAAGAAGGTTGCGTAAACAAAGAGGCCAAACAGCATGCTAAATGCTTGCATGACGCATGCAGCGCGACCCAAGGAATGGCATTTCGTGAATTGTATGCTGCTCAATATTAATTGTAGCAATGTAGCAAAACGTGTTATTTAACAGATACTAACATTGTGTACTGAATAACATGTACCTATACGGACTAAATAAGCATAAACATTACAAAAAATCACATAGACACAGAATTATATCTGAATAAATAACAAATTATAAAGGACAAAGGTTACTATATCTGTGAGTAACATACATTTAACGAAAATAAAGAAGGGACCATATGCTGCCTCATAAACAATATTTAGGAACAAACTTTAGTATCATGAGCTCATTTTTACAATTTATATTTTATGAACATCCATATGCTGACCTTATGCACAAATTCCTGCTGAGCTCCAACTAACATACAGTTTTTATAAGCAGCTGTACGCTGACCTGATACACAAATTTTGAACTTCTAAGCTCATGACAATGATACAATTTTGTAAACAGACATATGCTGACCTGATACACAATTCTCAAGACCAAACATATAATAGATTCTATGAGCAGCTGTATGCTGTCCTGAAGTATATTAGCTCGCAAATTTAAGGGCAATTTGGAGAGTAAAATGTTCATCTAATGAACAAGCTAGCACTTAATTTTCAAAGCGAACACTTTGCAAGATCACTGACCGAATTACTGTTCTATTTAAGCAGCTATATGCTGACCTCGGAAGGTTCAAATTTGTTGTTTCATTTTGATGTGATGCTTTTAAAATTCTACAGTTTATCGGAGCAACCATTTGCTGACCTCATAGACTTGATTTATACGATTCTTCATGAAATGGATGTAAAAAGTCTAACAGATCCTTATTAAATTCTGGAATAAAAACAGCCATTTACTGACTTCTCTCTTATGATAGTCGGTGGCCATACATGTATAAGGGGAATATTTAGTTTGGAATTCTTAACACAAGTGTGGAATTTAATTTCATTTTGATGTGATGCTTTTAAAACTTTACAATTTTTCGGAGCAACCATTTGCTGACCTCATAGATTTGATTTATACATTTAATTACTGAAATGGATGTAAAACGTTTATCAGATCCTAAATAAATTGTGGAGAGAATGACAGCCATTTGCTGACTTCTCTCTTGCGATAATCGGTGGCTGTACATGTATAAGGGGAGCATTTAGTTGGGAATTCTAACAACAAGAGTGGAATTTAAAACCTGAAGGCATTTATTTTAATGTAATGTCTACCTGCATTTGAGTGCCAACGACCGATTTGTTGGATTTCATTTTCAGATAAACCATTCTTAGCTGCCAATAGCAGTACAACCGCGAAAACTATGACCAAAGTAAAGTGATCAGTCAAAACTTATTGCATGTTTCAATTGGGATGCCACAAAACTGTGCGTAACTAGTTCATCAGAACTCGTTCCTATAAACAACACATTCAACTCCAAAGTAATTCAAAGGCAAGCCATAATGTTCAATCATGATAATTCAGCTTAGATCACACTGAGGTATTCCAAACTATGAATGATATGCATCCAGTGATACTTACTCTAACAGCCAATAACTTAAATTGCCAATTTTGTCCATTTCTCAATATAAACACACATTTTGTCCTTTATTTACTTCGAAGGTATAACTGCTACATTATCAGCGAAAAAGAGAACTTGTGATAGCTGAAATATGGGACCCAAATTTCTACTAGCAAAATGATTGGAAAAATCTAACATAAATTTGAAAATCTGTATGAATATCTAACTAAGATTTAGCAGACCCTTTTGAATCATATACAGCTTTATAAACCAAAGCACTAGCTGAATCTGTATATAAATGTAGCTTCTGTAAAGAATACCACTAATCCTGATGAAATATTGACTTGCCACAAAAATGATTTTTAAAAAGCTACCTTGCTTTAATGTCAGCATGCTCCTTAGCAGTTGATTTTATGTAATGGTTTGGTTTGGACACACGAGTCAAATCTATTAAGAGTCTCAAACAATGCACGAACAGGTGTGACCACTTCACAGGCAAATTTAGAACATCTATGAGTATGTCTTCAGGTAATCTACTTTCCTTAGGAATATAATCTACCTTAATTTCATATATAGTCAAACAAGTTGTCGGCAAGAATGTTTTGATTCTTTAGAGGAAAATCATACTCTCAAACATAAACTTTCAAAGTTTCTAACATCAGAGAGATATTTTTGGGATAGTGGCCTGATATTTATTCAACATAAACTATTGCAAGGACGTGCTTAAAACCTCAAACAACTGACAAGATGAACTAGCACCCATTGGTAACCATTTATCAAATAATATTGATTGTTCATATGATAGTCTGAAGGTGCATTGGGATGTTTCTAAAATCATCTCCTATGTCTAGCTTAGCCATAAGTGCCCCTCCCCCATATTTCTTGATTAACTGAAATATACGAGGGTTGATCCAAAAGTAATGTCACAACTTTAATAAAATCGCTACCCATCGACGTAAAGCAACAAAATTACAAACGATGCAAGCTACATTTATATGCAAGCTACATTTATTTCAAATCAGACCTGAAAATTTCAATTCAACATGATCTATACTTTTCAAAATATCGGATTTAATACAACGTGCGATTATGGTAGTCGCCGCACCCAAATAACGTCATATGACGGATACGCGCCGTCATACATTTAAACGATTCCCTTCGTTTCATTAAAAAAATAGTTGAGATTTGATATCCAAAAACACGTTCACAAATTTCACTTTCTTACCCTTAGTACCCATCGTACACTCACTCTTTTCATAATTGATTCTGTCAAAATTCATTGAACAGTAGTAAAAGACCAACTTAAAATTTCACCTATCGCTCTATCATTCTGTCTTTTTGACGTCACACACCATTGAACATTTTCGTCCGCCCTCCCATCTTTCATTTTTCTTGTTATCTGTTGAGCATTTAATGACTCATTACCCACCGAAAATCGCTGAAACCATCTAAACAAGTCTCTTTTTTTACATTCTTTTCAGAAAGTCTGGTGAATTAACGTAACTGTCTCTACAGGCGATTTCTCCATTTTGAAGCAAAAATGCATTACAGTTTGTTTTGGCTTTTTTGTCCATTTTGACATTTCCTCCTTTTTTCAATGCACCGGAATAAATCAACGATGTTTTCATAAAAAATAGCAGTGATGTCATATAATTTTCAATTTAAGACTAGAAAATGATGTAAATTTTTGTCTTTTAAAGTATTTTGCATTTAGGCGCTTTTAAAAGTTGCTTTTTAAGTGTTTGTCTTTTTTTATACTAAAAAAAGTACACTTTCATTTTTGACGTTCGGTTTTGACGCGGCGACACCCCCTATTTTATATGTTTTAAACATCTATAAAATAAATTCAGTTAAACATTATTGAATGAAAAATTAAAGTTTAATTAAATTTATATTTGTGCATCTTTTGGTATATAATATTTGATAATATGGCGCCAAAAATAAAAGATATGGACACTGTGACATTACTTTTGGATCAACCCTCGTATTTTCATTTACGTCACATTGCACAACTGCATTTCCCACAAAACGTGTTCATTTAATGATATACATTATATTGTCAAAATATATATATATATATATGTTTTTGAAATGAAATGATTGAAAAATCAGAATATAATAATACTTTTAAAAGTGTTCACAAGATGACATGGTCAATCTGCACATGCATGTACGTGCAAGGACACGAACTGTGTAAATTGACAAATATATTTAATATAGCCAATTTTCAAATATTTCTGATGAATTGCTTTAAAAAAAAATGCATTAAAAGTGTAAACAATTTTACGTGGTCATTATGTATATGCATGTACTTGCACGCGTGTGTAAACCCTAAAATGACTAATATACTGAATTGCCTTATTTAATGAAGCCTGCAGGGACTTGGGGGAGAATTTAGGGAACATCTATAATGGTTTTCGTTACAATTCTATCTGAATTGAAATATTTTTATCTTTGAAATTTAGAAGTAAACATTTGAGGTCAATGAATTGATCATTCAAGGATTGGTTGATTGATTTATTTATTTATTTATTTTATGCGTACTGGGACGTTAGCACCTAGGGGGATGCCATTGTCTACTGATAATGACACAAAATATGAGTTGTTACTATCAAATGTATCTGCCACCGACTCATCTGAAAAACAATGCAACTGTTATAGGGTGTTTACCAAATTGGAACTATTTGAATTGCTAGAAGAGGTAATAGAAGTCTGTGGTGCAGTGGTGCAGCCTTTGAAGCAATATTGTTTGTAGAAGCATTGCTGGGAGCCAAGGCCTGATGCTGCCAGCTGATTTTTTGGATTGGCCACTCTAGTTGATGATAAATTGGCATCAACCGAGTTGCCCAAAGCTCATCTTTCTGGTGGTTTTGGACCCGTCACATTTTCCTCTTTTTTGGTGGTATTTTATTCTACAATAAGTCCAAGCAGTTGTAATTGCATTAGGTGATAATATAATAGAATTGATATTTTTTTGCCACTCAGCTATAAACACATGGTAGCTAGGAGCAAACAGGCTTATATTTTTCATCTTTATCATTTGTAATTGAACTTTTTCACAATGCATGTTGCCAACCTATTATAATATTTCATATCTGGGTTCCAGGAATGCAGTAGTGCCAAATTAAATTATTGCTGGTGAACTGGTGACATTGATCATGTAGAAGTTTATTATATTGTCAATCACTTTTAATTGTAATGGTCGCCTACTTGGATGGATGTCTGCTGACCAACTTGAAAGTCGAGTAATACTCTTGAGCTAGCTAGCTCGCGGGTCTTGAGGCCGCTCCTGGCTAAAATTATCAATTTAAATGTATGTTTATGAAGCCTTGAATTATCGAAAACTGGTTCATTCTGTTATAAACACCGATTCCACTCCTCAAAAGAAGGATTGACCTATCTGCACTACTGTGCGCGGTTTGGGATGTCAAGTTTTTACCTCCATGCCGACTAATCATTTGAAATTTGCACAATCAATCAAACTGTTCAAACTGATAACGCATCTTTGGTGATGTCACAGGAG